>NC_058410.1:54125746-54425746 GCF_002201575.2 Neomonachus schauinslandi | reverse complement strand
ATCTTGAGTAAGACGATGATGGGGACACCTTATTCCCGCCTCAGGAATCTACTCTCAAATTTTTAGTGACCTGTTGTTTCTCCTGGACATATTATTATTATTGTTCTTGTTATGGTTGTGATTACGTAAACTGCTAGTTGTCCAAATAGCTCTTTTTATTAGCCACTGCTCACAAGCCAATCGCTTTAAGGTAAACTCATATGGGGTGATGCCCAGACAGGGCACAGAGAGGTCAGGCGCCCCAGAAAGTTCTCTCCTGGCAAGAGTTCATCTCCTAGACTGCCTCCCCCATCCCACCCCTCAGAAGTAACACTGTTAATAGTTTAATAAGCATCACTCTAGGTATTTTTCTATGCAGCCAACACCTATTTTCTTTTGTCACAGTTATCTTTGACCTTACGCTTGCCTTCCTTCTAATATCCGTAAGTCATGAACTCCCACTAATTTTTCCTTTATGTTTCTCACATCTGTCCAGTCTTTCTTCCCAAATTCCCATTGTCTTACGCTTAGAATATCAGCATTCCATAGTGACATGAGCAAGGGCTTTGGAACTGAATGACTGAGGTTCAAATCTTGGTTTCTTCACTTGGTCCAATAACTTCCCTTCTTTGCACCTCAGTTTCTTTATCGGCTCAAAGGAGATAATATAATCTACCTGCGAGGTTGGTGAAAATAAATAAGGTTGTAAAGGGCTAGGACATAGTAGGTGCTTAATAGATGTGCACAATTAATATTCTCCTCTGCGTGGCCTCAAGCAAGCCCATTTCAGTTCCCTCCAAGTTATCTTGCATACCATGGTTAGATTAATCTCTCTTAAAACACTTATTTGAATAGTTTCTTGCTCAAAACCTTGAAAAGGCTTTCTGTTATTTATAGTGTGAGTGGCAACTAGTCTTGAACTCACCTATCAACTCCAGCTGATTGGGAGTCTCAGTTTGAGAGGTTGCCCCCAGGTCTTCCCAAGGGGACCTGGACTCAAGGCCGAGGATGGGGTCTGATTTTTCTGGTCCTTGCCACATGTAGCCTAGCCTGGCATATGAAATGTGCTCAGTAAAACCCGGATTGGCTGATCGCTGTGGCCTTCAAGAGGAATCTTACTAAGGCATTTGGGCCCATGAATTGCATCAGATTTGTGCTCAAAGGCTGTGGGTGCACCTCCATCCAATCTGCCTCATTATGGGCCACTTGGTACCCCTGCTGGCCTTCTCCTTCGTAGTTTTCATCAAATCGCATGTTGCTGAGTTTCCTGGTTCCCAGAGACACCTGATGATGGGCTGCTTACCTGTGCTGTTTAGATCTCCACTGTTAGGCCTTCCTACTTTCTGTCTTAGTATTATGTGTCTGTAGGAATGAAAGCATCTAAAGGGCCTAGAGTGTTAAAATTCATCCTGCAGAGGAATAGCGTGGCCCTCAGAGAATCCTGCAGCACAGAAATGATGGGTAAGATGGAGTGTTCCATCTTTTCTTGCCAATGTGGGCAAACTTCCAAGGGAGAAATGATGAAACATTATTAAGTCCCCTGTGTTTAAATAGATTTTTCACTGGTCATTTTTCTACTCACAGACATATTGTTTTAATTGAAGTTTTTTCTTAAGTTTATTTATGTCTGAAACCACATAACATCAACATTGAAGAGCACATTATGAGGGGAAAAAATGTTTTTATATTCTGCCACCCCAACAACTGTTTTCATTTTTTGTGTGTGTTTCCTTCCAATGTCCCTGCTTATGCATATTTTTTCACATAGTTATAATCAGACTTATTTGAGAAAGATAAACATTTTACTGCTAAGGCCAATAATAATAAATGTAAGAAAACCCCAAATATTCTTAGTTCTTACAATAATAGGCTCATTTCCCCCAAATGCCTAGGTTTTAAACTGCTGGGCCTTGAACAAAGTCCAGTGGTATAAAATACCAAGGAAGGTAAGAATGGAAATGCCCATGCCTTACAGAAAGACATTTTACTTGTTCCTAGTTTAGACAAGTCCTTATGGGCTGCAAAAGATAAAACACTTCATTCTGCTCCAATTCCCATTGGATTGGCTTCCATGGGCTTTGAATGCCCAGAAACTATATACAGCCAATCCTCATTTTTTGCAGATTCGGTATTTGCAAATTCGTCTACTTGCTAAAATTTATTTGTAACCCCCAAAATCAATACTCATGGCACTTTTGCAGTCATTCGCAGGCATGCACTTGGGCAGAGCAACGAAGACTTTCAGTCACCTGGTACGCACATTGCCAGCTGAGGCTGAATGAGGCAACGCTCTGCCTTCTTGTCTCAGCTCTCATACTATATTTGACAGAGAGAGACATAGAGAGAGAGGGAACACAAGCAGGCTTCTTGCGGAGCAGGGAGCCCGATGAGGGACTCAATCCCAGGACCCTGGGATCATGACCTGAGCCGAAGGCAGACGCTTAATGACTGAGCCACCCAGGCGCCCCTCAGCTCTCATACTATAAACGACGGACTTTTCGCAGTCTCTTTAATTCCATGTTATTTGCCCTCGTGTGCTTTTTGTTAGTGATGTCCCCAAGCGTAGTGCTGAAGTGAGTGCTGTCTCATGTTCCTACGTGAGAAAGCTGGGATGATGCCTTACACAGAAAATATGTGTATCAGATGAGCTTCAATCCAGCAGGTGTTCTAGCGCTGTTGGCTGAGGGTTCAGTGGTAATGAATCAAAAATATATATATTTAAAAAGGTGTCTCTAAGTAGAAACACACATAAAACAGTTATATGTTGACCAGTCGATGAAAATGTTGTGACCTTGCAGGAAACTAATTTTGTATTTTCTCTAGGAGCCATGATTCAGTGTTCTCGAATTCAGGACTCCCGGCCACTTTATAGAACATAACCCCCCCCCCCCCACCACCACACACACACACACACACACACACACAGCATTGACTGTATAAACTTTCTGTACGTGTACATTTTTTGAGAGGGAGAGAACTATGACTTTTATCAAATTCTTAAGGGGGCACTGAAAAAATTCCAGTCATTGCTTCAGACCCTCTATTAAAAGAAAAATAATGCTGATCCCTCTTGAAAAACCATGGGAGGGGGCACAGGGACTGGATGGATTGGCCCCAAGACCACACTGGCTGGCGTCTCGATCTGTGCTTATCTCAAGGAAAATTTTTAAAAAGAGAGGGAGGCCTTCTAGGCCAAGCCAAACCAGTCGCGCCTCGTAAACTTGGGTTTAGAGGACACACTTAAGCAGCTTGCAGGAATGGTGTGTTTTAGAGCTCTAAGGAAACACAATGTTCCAGTCATCACTCCAATAATCTAGAAAAGATATCCATTTATTTATTTGTTTTTGTATTTTTTTAAAGATTTATTTTTTTTTGAGAGAGAGAGAGAGAGAGAGTAAGAGCCGGGGGAGGGGCAGAGGCAGAGAGGGAGAGAGACAAGCCTAAGCAGGCTCCGGGCCCAGTGTGGAACCTGACACGGGGCTCCAGCTCACAACCCTGAGATCATAACCTGAGCTGAAATCCAGGGTCAGACACTTAACCAACTGAGTCACCCAGGCACCCCACAGAAGAGACATCCTTTTAGTAAAGAAAAACCAATGTGCAAAACTTCAGCATGTGATAATAGATGCTGTTCATTGAATGCTTATTAGGGACTAGTGTTATCACACGTAATCCTTATGACTGCCCCAGGAGGGAGGGCACCATGAGCTCGGATTAACAAATGAGGACATGGAGGCTCGAGGAGATCAGGTGGCTTGCGTAGGTGACATGGCTACGGTGGCCGGCGGGGGCAGGGGGCCAACTGGAGCTCAGCTCGGCAGGACTTGGAAGCCTGCACTCCTGACCACTGGGCTGGGCAGCAGCTACACAGGTGGAGAGGTGACGGTGTGCCTTGATTTTCTGCCCAAGTCCTTAGCCGTTAGGAGCCCCCATGTGTTCAAGGTGCGATTCCCTTGACAAACATCTGTTCGCTACACACTTCTCAGAAGCCCATCAGCCCAGGTGGAGAGCCATGTGACGCTGCCCTGCAGGGTGATGAACTGCAATTCTTTGGGCGCTTCTCGTATCGTGTTGAGGTGGCAAATTCTAGGAGCTTCTAAAAATAGGTGGCAAATTCTAGGAGTTTCTAAAAATAGCAATGGGACTTCTGCTTTGCTAGAGAAGGGATTATTCTGACCTTTAGCTCCACCTCCTGAGGGTGACAATTTCACTGCTTTACATGACATTTGGTTTCCCTCACATGTGGCTGGTAAGATTGTACTTACAGGAAGTCAGAGAGAACCTCTAACCTCCTTCTGCGCTATTTATTGCTTTTCATTCTCTTTCTCTTCTGCTCCTCACCACAGCCCCCCTCCCCCTTTGGTTTCTTGCATCTTTGAGACTCTTCTTAAAACCCCCCCTCCCAGCCAGTAGCCACAGCTAGCCTGTCCTGGGGAACACGAGTCATGGGGAGGGGAAGGCGACCAGGTGACAAGGGCCTGACTCCCACTCCCTGGGCCTGGCATTCCTCTGCTGCCATCCCACCTCGGAAGCAGAACTGCCCCGTGGTCCAGTCCCGGCGCTTCCAGGAGGGGCCCCCTGCAAAAAGTCCTGTATGAGCACCATGGGCCTCTGTGCCCCAATCTAGAAAAACAAGGTCATCACACTTACCTACCAAGGGCAGGTGTTGTGAGGACTGATTAGCGTCCACGGTGCCATGAGCTGGTCAGATGAAAGGCGTTCTCAGGTAGATGTTGGTAGGGGCATGGTTCTTTTCTTCAGCTCTTGGCTTCCCAGCTCGTGACATCCACCGGAATAACTCCAGAGAGGGGTGTTACCATGTTGTTGAGGGAGAACGAGGACCAATCTCCAGGCCAGAGTCCAAAATTCTTAGCATAGGTTGTGCAGCATTTTCTGCTGACAGGACGAGTGAGTGACCTGCGTGATTGGGTGGCAGTTGGCCCCGAGGCACAGCCAGGTGAAGCCTAGCACAAACACCACAGCCTGCACAAAACCCTGCAAACGAGTGGCTACCGTCGCAGAAATCCCTTTCTCCCAAGACCTAGGCCTTCCTTCTTGGACAGTGAGACTGAGCAAAGCGGGGTCCATCAGTGGGTTTTAATGGAGGTGGAAATGAAATTGAGGTTTTCGAATCATGGGCAGCTAACATCGTTCTAAACTAGTCTCATGGCCTGCTGGGAAAGCCTGGCTTTCTCTGTCCTGAATGTGGGGCTTACACACTGACACCCACCTGGATCCTGCTCTCCTGGCAGCAAAGCCCTTCAGTGTGCTTCCTTCTCCCCCCAAGAGCACCGTCGCTGGCTGGCAGGAGCGCCCCCATCACGTGCCTCCACCAGCCGGCCTTCCTCACCTCTCTGGGGCAATTCTATCAGGAGGATGAAAGACCCTGGAACATTTTCACTTCCATTCAGCCCTTAGACTGAGAGGGCTGCCGTGATTAGAGCAACTTAGATGGGATTATGGTGTCTCAATACCCAAAAAATGAAAAGCATGGGCTTCGGAGACAGGAGGACACAACTCAAAGCCCAGCTCTCCTCTCGGCCTTATGTCCCGGGCAAGCCCCTAACCGATCTGTGCCTTCATCCCCCTCCTCTATGAACCTGAGCTTTGAGGCTTGAATGAGAGGCTGTAGGTAACCGTGCTGGGCGCACTGGAGTGCTCAAACCCTGTTAGCACTGCGGAGAAAAGAAGTGGGGGACGGCTGTGATCAGTGATGGGTCCAGGTTTGAGAAGCTAATTTTCTTTTTTATCACCCAGCCATGTGAATTATGCCATGCTCACGCCAGAAAATGCCAAAAGGCTGCTGGTGTCTCTGGGACACGCTTGCCTTACTTCCCACTTGACCGGCGCATCTGCTGCATCTTACCCACCAGTTAGCCTCATTGGTCAGTGGTGTCTCTCCCCTGGATGCTGTTCTCTGCTTTCTGCAGACACTCCAGAACTCTTCAGGATAAAGCCCCTGCTCAAAAGCAAGTGAGGAGAATCAAATCTGCTGGCAGTGCCCACCTCCCTCCCCCACCCCTGCGAACAGAGCCGTGGCCCCAGGAGCGCAGTTCTGAACTGAGAAGGGGCAAGGGAGGCTTGGCGCCAGGCTGCTCTGCTTTCGAGCTCCAATCCAGGCCAGGACCATGCTCTTGCTGCACATTTGAACTTTGATGTATTTGGAAGCTGCAATTTTTTAAAAACTTAGTACATAATAAACTCACTACTTAAAAGAAATCCCACAGCACCTTCGGCCACAGTGCTAGGCCACAGACCTTGGTCAGAAGCGTGTACCGAGTGTGGTGTTAGCTGGATCTCATGGTCATTGAAGAGCCCTTGAAATGATTTCTGAGGCAGCTGTCATCACAACAGCGGGGCCCCTGCTGGGACAAGCTCCCCCCCCGGGTCTGTCATTCAGATCAACCCCCCCCCCCCCCCCAGACCCCACAGCCCTATCTTTGATGGCTTAGAGCTAGAGCCAAGCTGGGCATCTCTTGAAATGCCTGCTTTTTAGGAACTCAAATGGGAGAAGATAACCAGTGTGATGGGTTGAATGTTTGTGCACCCCCAAAAATTCATATGTGGAAATCCTAATGCTCAATGTGCTCCCATTAGGATGATCCTGGGAGATGCTTAGCTCATGAGCATGGAGCCCTCCCTGAAGGGGGTCAATGCTCTCAGAAAAGACACCCCCCTCCCCCAGGTCTCTCTTGCCCCTTGCCCTGCCACAAGAAGGTATGACAATCTGCAAATTGGAAGAGGGCCCTCACCCGACCATGTGGCACCCTGATCTTGGCCTTCCAGCCTCCAGAACTGTGTTCTTTCTGTTGTTCAGAAACCACCACCTGTGGTGTTTTGTGACGGCAACTGGAAGGGCTAAGACCACCAGCAACGCGGGGACTCTCAAATGAGTCTCCTTTGAGGGAGTATCTATCAAAACAAGGAAAAGCTGTGTGGTTGGGGAAGAAAAAGGCAGACTCCACGCTTGTGTGCATATTCACATTTATACACCTATAACAGATCTCTTGCTTTCTGATTACTCTTATCATTTATTTGAAAAGGAAATGTTGGAAAATACAGACAAGGACAAAGAACGTGAAACCACCCGAAGCCGTCACCGCCCGGCAAGAGAGACCTGGTGCTGGCTGAGGCGGGGCCTCCTAGGAAAGCAGGTCTCAGGCTTCAAGCCTCTCTTCTTGACCGGCTCTGCCTGCCGTCTCGCACGAGTAACTGGACTTCTCTGGCTAGTAGCTGTGTCGTGTGTGATGCCGGGGACGGATCCTGAGGCCTTCCTGGTCTTCACATTCTATAGGATGTCAGATTCTAGGATCACAAGCCTCAGGCAGGGCATGGAGAACTTCTCGATGTTGGCCAGTGGCTGGGCCGTCCAGTCAGACCGCTGTGCGGGAACCCGGTGCTCCTGAGGGTGTTTGCTTCGCATGAACACTGTGGAGCCTCTTCACATTTCCTAGCACATTCTGTCAGGTGTCTGGAGTCTGTCACAACCACCTCATGTGTCGGAGGGCACCACTCAGCCCAGGGCTCTGGAGAGCTGGGGTGAACTGGGGCCCCTCCCCAGATTCTAGCTTCCCTGGGGCCCCATGCAAGGCCTCTAACGTCCCTGAGCCTCAGGTGTCCCATCTATAAAATGGGGACGAGAACGTCTGCCTTCCCTAGCCAACAGAGTTACTCTATCAAATCAGCAAATGTGCACAGAGGCATTTAGGAAAAAAAAAAAAAATACAGCCCTAAAAACATGTGAAAGAGATATGATCAGGCGTGTGAGTGAGTCCGTCCGCTAAATGGAAAGTGGGGCTCCACTCTGGGCTCCATCCTGTGCTCAGATAGGGACAGTCTAATCACCACAATCAAGAATTCAAACATCAGCGAACTTACTAAACAGGTGAATGGGAAACAGAGAGGCAGTTTCAGGCCCTGGCTTTCGGTAAATGCTAGCATGACAGCCACAAGGCAGGCAGTGCTTCGAGAGCAGGTGGGAGATGAGGAGAGGTTTCCTGGCCCCTGCCCTTCACCTTGGTCACTGACTCAGTGTGAAACAGCGCCTGCAGGGAGGAGGAGACTTCTCATCCTAGTTCACAGATCAGCCTGCGGCCACAGTGGGGGCAGCGAGCTGAGTTCACGGCAAAGGATGACTAAACAGCCTCCTCATCATTAATAACAATAATACTTGGCATTTATCTAGTTCTTTATGTTTTCAAAGTGCTTTACAATCATTAATTAGTTAACCAGCACTCGCTGCCACCCCGCCGTCTGCTGGCCTGCTGAGCAGACAAAAGAGCCAGGCAGGACCTGCCAGTTTGCCCCTGGGCGGTGGGGGGGAACAGCAGAGCCGGGGAAAGTGAGGGCCAGGGCATGTGGGGTGAAGCGTGGGGGTGGAGAAGGGGCATGCACATCAAGGGCTACATCAGGAAGGAGACAGGACGAATCAGTGCAAGTGGATGTGGCTATAGACTCCTTGATAAGGAGGTCAAGCACAGAGGCAGGGACGTGACCAGCCTTTGAACCATGGGCTGCCGTCCCGGGTGGGTAAGGACAGGGCCCCACAGGGGGCTTAGGATTCCCCTAAAACCAGATTGCTCCTGCCCCGGTCAAGGCCACTGATACAGGAAGTAGGTTGCACCTGGGCCCTGGACAGTCGGTTTCAAACCTTCCAGAGAACGTGGACTCCCTGTGCTCCTCAGAACGTTTGTGGATTTGGGAGTTTGTTTTTCTAAATTCCGGGATTCTGCACACAGCCCAGATCCAGACCTGCTGGGACGGTTTACCCCACTTGCACTGGATACGCAGGGACGAAGGTGAGCTTTCTCCCCTCCACCCGTCTCCTAGACTTCAAATGATGGTGAGGGAAAATGCAACTGAGCCCTGTGGACTGGGGGGGACGTGGCAGAACCCACAGGCGTATTCAGTGAAGCAGGAGTGCCGAATGTCAGCCACCTGCTTACATGGAAATCTGATAACTGTTGTACTTAGAGAGTAGAAACCAAAGTCATAAGCCAAATAAGTGACCAGAGGAAAGCGATTAGTCATCTTTCTTCATGAGTGATCACAATACTCCTGAAGCTTCTCCACCTGTAACTTGCAATTTAGGGCCTTGTCTAATGACAGGGTGAGTGCCTCTTATTGATCTTCAGACTTCTCAGTAAATTAAATGGCAGGGACACAAAGAGGCAAGGGACAGGAGTGTGGCAGCCGCTTCACACCCTTGCTCTGTGAAAGTGAGGCTCTTAAATGAAGCCTGTGGGTCTCTGGGCTTCCCTCCCGAACCCCAGAAGCCAGGGCCTGTGGCTGGCAGGGCCTTCTGGAGCCAGTCCCTTGCAGTGAGATATGCATAATCTACTGACTAGCCTTGATTTATGGCCCTCCTCAGGGCCTTGGGCTGTACCTTGTCAGATCTCAGGAACTAAAAGGAAGGCAAGGGCTTGGCTTAAACTTGGCTGGAAGACCCAGAAATGATAATAATAA
This sequence comes from Neomonachus schauinslandi, assembly GCF_002201575.2. Taxonomy (NCBI): domain Eukaryota; kingdom Metazoa; phylum Chordata; class Mammalia; order Carnivora; family Phocidae; genus Neomonachus; species Neomonachus schauinslandi. Next base: position 54,416,302 of record NC_058410.1, on the reverse strand, counting down.
TTAACACAGCTCCATTCCACTTACACTATAAACAATAATTAATGCACACAGCAGTCCAGTGAGGCATCTAAGTTTGGAGTATGAGCCTTATTTTGCAGACAGGGAAACTGAGGCCAGGAGGTTAAGTGGCTTTTTCGAGGCCACACAGAGACTCGGTATCGTACCTGAAATGAAAATTTGGGCTTCACTATCTCCTGATCTGGGGCAGGGATCACACCTGCCTGTCAACAAAGACTTCAGAGCAACATCAAACTTACACCCCAAAAAAGGCTCCTGGAGAGGAGTTTAGGGGGAAAGAAATGATAGGTGAAGTGTGGCATTGGGCTTCCAGTCCAGATGAAGCCGATCACCTGCTGTCAGTAGACACCCTCCGAGCCAGACAAGAACTGTGTCCGCTCTGGGTAAGGAAAGGGGGTGTTCCTGACAACCGAGTGGAATGTAAATGTTCCCAGCCTGCTCTACTTCCCTTCTTTGCCTCCTTCACTGTGTAGTTGGTTTAAGGAGTTGATAGAGCTAGTTAATTACCTTCACTTGCTACCCACTGAACAACCGGTGATGTTTTCCTGATGATCTAGACACTACATGGGAATCCCTGTTCCTTGTGCTTCCTTTGCCCAGTCGTTGCTTGAGTATTATGAACCTTGCATCAACTTAAAACGCTCAAATACGGCTTGCATGATAATTCTGAACAGCCTCCTTTGAACTATCTCACTCATGTTCATATATCTAATTGATCAATTCAATATAGAATATGCAAAACTACCAAGCAAGTTCTTTTTTTCCAGGAAGATCTTTTTTTTTTTTTTTTTTTTTTTAGTGCAGTTGCTAAAAGGATACCCTTATTGTGGCCTCTTAGTTGTCAGTGACAGGAAATCCTCAAAGTGGCTTAGGCAGTGAATTCCAGGGACAGCTTCAGGTATAGCCGGGCTCCCATAAGAAAACTATGTCTCTCCCTCTCTTGGCCTGGCATGGTCCTGCCTGGGGGCGAAGGTAGTCACCGGAGCTCAGGCTGACTTCCTCCAGTGGGGCGGTCCTACAGGTGGAGAGCCCTTCTTTACCGATAGCGCAGCCCGCAGGTCCCGGGGTTAACCGCGGCTGGCCTGCCGGACTCCATGACCCTCTCTGAGGTCACCGTGACCAGTGGCTGTGCCACTCTTGTTTCCTAGGTCTGGGCCACATGCTTGCTCGTGGAGCCAGGAGACGGGGGTAGCCCTTCACAAACCACTGGTTCCCCCAAAGAAAACTGGGGTACTGCTTGCTAAAGAAGAGGAAAAGGAAGTCAGGCAGGTGAACGAAACAAATCTCTCCTACCTAATGTGCAGAAATTTAAAAGTCAACATTTTACCATGTACACTCATAAAATATTCTTCTAAATGTTATTTCCATGCCCCTCATAAAACCTCGCTTGGCCCTCAAATACTATTGCTAAGTGACAACGCTGCCTTGAGGAACTTAAAAGCAAATGTGATTCTCTTACTAGTCTGTCTCCAGCTCCTCTGGCTGCTCCTGGTCACGGAGCTCAGGTGCACACTCTGGACCCGGGAGAGGCAGACAAGAAGGCAGGTAGCATATAAAGCCCACGGGCACCACATTACCTAAGACCACTGGCAAACGCCATGGGCTTGGTGCATCTTGATTTTAATATAACATTTGACAAAATGTTTTCCAATGTACATCTGCATCATTTAGCTTTTCGTGAGGAGCACAGATTATTTTTGCAATTTAAAAGAAACCAAAAAAATCCACAGAAAATAAAGACGTAGTGGGTAGGCTGATAATGATGTGGCTAGAGGAAGGCTGGGCTGTTTGAATAACCCAGGTGTGAATCCACACCCAAAGCATGTTACTCAAATGCTCGTATTAAAACGTTAAATGTTAAATTGATAGCATCTGAACTCTGTCCTCTTGTGGCTGAGCTCCTCAGCCTCCGTCTGCTGCTCACCGTCAGGCATGTCTCGTGTACCCTCGGCGTCCTGTGTTTTCCAGCCTTTTAGGTCATGCTTTCCCGAGTCATCCATCACTGCCCCCAGCCCCACTCTCGCATTCCAGGGACTCCATGGGCGTAAGACCTTGTTTTCCAACTCCATCTTGCTGCCTTTGTTGTCTCTCACTCTGCTCCTCTAGGCCAGCACCTGCTGCCCCTCTCCCCCAAGGACCCAGCTGAGGACTTAGGCCTAACATAAGGGAATTACAGAGCAGAAAAGGAAACTTCAAGTAGATAATGATCTGCCCTACAGGCCACTGACCTTCCTCATCGCCACTATCTTTTCCTAGCTACCTCTCACTGAAGCACTGGTCCACCACCATGTGGCCGGGAGGGACCATCTCTCCTGGATGGTTGTCCCGTAATATGTAGCTTTATACCTGATATCTTTTTTTTAAGACTTTATGTATTTATTTGACAGAGAGAGACACAGCGAGAGAGATGGAACACAAGCAGGGGGAGCGGGAGAGGGAGAAGCAGGCTTCCCGCGGAGCAGGGGGCCCGATGCGGGGCTCGATCCCGGGAGCCTGGGATCATGACCTGACCCGAAGGCAGACGCTTAATGACTGAGCCACCCAGGTGCCCCTATATCTGATGTCTTTTTAAAAAAGAAAACCCTGAGGGTACCTGGGTGGCTCAGTTGGTTCAGCACCAGCAGGGAGTCTGCTTCTCCCTCTCCCTCTGCCCCTGACCCTGCTCTCTCTCTCGCTCACTCTCTCTCTCTCACTCACTCTCTCTCTCAAAAATGAATAAAATCTTTTAAAAAAATAAAAAAGAAGAAGAAAACCGTCAGGGCGTCTGGCTGGCTTATCGGTTAAACGTCCGGCTCTCGATTTCGGCTCAGGTCATGATCCCAGACTCATGAGATTGAGCCCCAAGTGTGGCTCCTGCTTAGTGCGGAGTCTGCTTGAGATTCTCTCTCTCCTTCTGCCCCTCCCCCTGCTTGTGCCCAAGCTTTCCGTCTAAAATAAATAAATTAAATCTTTAAAAAAGAAAACCCTCACCTCATTAAAAGAGTTCCTTCCAGGGGCATCTGGATGGCTCACCTGGTTTGGCCACCAACTCTTGATTTTGGCTCAGGTCATGATTTAGGGGTCCTGGGATTGGGCCCCACATCAAGCTCCCTGCTCAACAGGGAGTCTGCTTGAGGATTCTCTCTGCCCCTCCTTCTGAGACAGCCCCTGCTCTTGTGTGTTCTCTCTCTTTAAAATAAATAAATCTAAAAAAAAAAAAAAAAAAAAGAGTTCCTTCCAGACAAAAGGACAAATTAAGTTCAAGGGCTAATTTCCTTCTTCCCTAGAATGCAAAAATCACTCACAAATCCAAAATGGAAATTTTTTTTGATTTCAACCATGTCAGGGTCCAACTAATGGTAACAAGGAAAAACTCCTGGCAAATTTGAACATAGAATTGTTGGTTCCTGTCACATCAGGATGAAGACCAAAAAAAAAAAAAAAAAAAGTATGTCTGCCAAATCTGTGGATAGCCAAACATGGAAATAAAAACCTCTGTCCTGAATGACAGAAAAAAAATTTTGACCTGAACATTGTGAGTCAAGTCAAAGAGGACACACTATGTCTCCATGATGACAAGATCTTGAGTGGCTCAGGTAGAGATTGGGAGAGACTGGCTTAATTTCAGTTGGGGGGGTGGACAAAGAACTAGGGGGCCTAACTGATCACGGGTTAGGGCATGGTGGCTGTGGGATCTATCTCATAATAAATGATCCTGGTTGAAGGGTAATGTTGTTGCAGCAGAGGGAACAAGTGTGGTCAGATCAGACCCCATCAGGGCCATTGGTCCTTGTCCAGGGGAGGGCATCTAGCAGATGAGGGGTGTACAAAAAAAAAAGTACCCACACAAGACCATGGGTACTTAATCTGGGGCAAAGAACTTGAGCTGAGGTATAGCAGTGACACAAAGGGGTTGTCTTCAAGTATTTAAAACTAGACTTAAAACTTGCTCTGTGTTGGTCCAGTTGGACAGAAATTGGAGCAGTTGGCGAAAAATTACAGGGATGCAGGTTTTTATTGGAGTTCAGTACCCAAAACTGGCTTATTCATAGAGAGGCTGCTTGGATCCCATGCCTGGAGGTGGAGACTTCATGATCCCATCTTGAGGCTGCCTTAGTGGGATTCCTGCCTGCATGGGAGGGGGCACAGGATGACCTGAAAATCCCTTCCTGCTCCAGGAGAACAAGCCCCAGAGGAAGAAATAGAAGATGGTCTGTCCCAGTCCCTCCCAGGTTATGTGCAGTAGGCCCAGTTCTATCACAGAGATACTTGCAGGGGCCTATGAAACTGTTTTAATCTTGTTCTCATATCAGAAAAAAAATGAAAATTTTAGGGCCCATAAGAATCAATTAAATTTTGATAAGGGGTCTGATTTGAACCATCAAATGAATTTCCCAGCTCCCCCTCAGGAGTGCAGAGCAGAAAACCACCATCGCTAGAAAGATGGCCTGCTGGGCTGGGGCGTTCATTCACACAGGCCTGGAGGTGCTGGGTGCTGGAGGCAGGAATGGTGGGGAGGGGAGCGGAGCCAGCATGGGCATGCCACGGGACTCAGCATCTAGGCATCCATCGGTCCCCAGTCCGGGCAGTGTGGGGATAGGACTGGACTGGGCCACAGGACTTGACTTCACCGGAGTACATACCAAAAAAAAAAATCAATTAAATTTTCCCTAAAAGAGATACAAATATTGAAGTAGTTAAAGTTATATTAAAAATAAATTTTTATATCGATACTATTATGGTGGGAGGGGGCCACGAAGGCAACAATGCCCAAGGCCGCCCCTAGGTAAGGCGTGACTGCATCCATGTCCTGGCTCTCTCAACGGGTCCCTTTCTGGTGTAGGCCCAGCCCCAGCTGTACATTGTTACTTCTAGCTCAAAGACTAACCTCCCCAGTCACCATTCTGTGGATCTGGGGATGATCTTTTCCTCTTTTTTAAAAAAGTAGGACTTTCTCCAAGTCAGAGGCAACCGCTTGGTCTCAGCAAACTAAAAGAAAATATAGGGCGCCTGGGTGGCTCAGTTGGTTAAGCGACTGCCTTCGGCTCAGGTCATGATCCTGGAGTCCCTGGATCGAGTCCCACATCGGGCTCCCTGCTCGGCAGGGAGTCTGCTTCTCCCTCTGACCCTCCCCCCCTCTCATGTGCTCTCTCTCTCAAAAAAAAAAAAAAAAAAAAAAAAAAAAAAAAAAAAAAAAGAAAAGAAAATATAAAAAGGACTTGACCACACACATTTTTCCTTCTCCTTCTCATCCTCTGGAACACTGAACATCAGCCACTGAATGCAGCATTCACTAGTTGGGGACACAGAACTACAATTGCTCGCCACATTTCTGAAGTAGGCTCCACTGTTAGGGCCTCTCACCCCACCCCCTGGCCTACCTCTAACCCCTAGGCAGGTGGAAGGTCAGGGGCTTGCTGAGCCCTGGGCCCACGGGCTTGTTTCCAGCAAAGACAGGACCCCATGACATCACACTCCATGAGGCACGCATACGTTCTTATTCTGTTGAATTGAAAATATTGCTAGAAATGGTGGTCCTAGACTACAGGAGTAGATTGGAAATAAATTGATGTTTAGTTACTCTGCAGGGAACTAGCAAAAATCATTTAGAAAGAAATCTCAAAAAGAAAAAAGGATGCTGTGCACTTTTCTACCTCTCCCCGGTATCATTTTCCTCCAGATACGTGTCCTCCCTAGTGCTCTGCATTGTGTTTCCTTCTAATTGGGGTAAGATAAACATAACATAATATTCATCATTTTAACCATTTGCGAATATTCAAGTTAGTGGTATTAAATATATTCGCGGTATTGTGTAACCACCAACAGCTATCTCTACCCAAAATTTCTTCAATCATCCCCAACAAAAACTTTGTACCGTTAAACAATAACTTCCTGTTCTTCCTCCTCCCAGCCTTTGGTAACCACCATTCTACTTTCTATCTCTATGAAATTGCCTATTCCGAGGTATCTTACATAGGTGGAATCATATAATATTTAGCCTTCCAGGTCTGGTTTATTTCACTAAGTATGTTTTTGGCATTCCTCCACAGGTAGCTTGGGTCAGAACTTCATTCCTTTTCAGGGCTCAATACTATTCCCTTTGTATGGACATACCATTTCTGTTTATCCATCCACGTGTGGATGGACACTTGGGTTGTTTCCACCTATTGACTATTGTGAATCATCCTGCCATGAGCATCAGTGTGCAAGTATCTGTTCAATCCCTGCTTTCAGTTCTGGAAGAGTTGAACTGCTGGGCCATATGGTAGTTTCTGTCTAGCCATCTGAGAACCTGTCAGTTTGTAATGTGTTCTGAGGGCAATGCTCAGCAGTTAGGTAGATCTCTTGGATGGAGAGAGTTAGGATGTCTGGGCTGGGAGCAAAGATGAATAATTGTTGCAGCTTGACATCAGGCCAAAAAACCTGTGAAAAGCATGGCTGTACCTCAGGCATTCTCAGCCCGCAGTGCTGACAGGCCACCTCCAGACACTTCCCTTGTCAGGGTGGCTGTCCCATGGACAGAAACCAGAAAATCGTTTGACAAACAGAATTACTCCCTATCCTTCCCTGACCACATGAGCACAATACCGTTGGCCATCACCCAAGACCAGGAAATGGCTTCCTTAGAACTCTTGCTCAATGGCTTATATTTTTGTAAATTCCAAAATATGTCACATAAACAAAAAAGGGAAATAAGTATAGATTAAATAATAATAAAATGAATGCCATCAAACCCCCCACCCAGCTTAAGAAATAGAATGTGACCAGCCCTTCCAAAGCCTTCCATTGCCCTCTTCCCGAGCACATTCTCATTCTCTCCCTGACAAGTAACCACTGTCCTGAGTTCAGTCTCTCATCCTCTCATTTTTCTGTATAGTGTACCATATGCATCTGTAACTCTACATAATATGTTGTCCAATTTTGCATGTTTTTGAACCTCACATAAGTAAAATCATCTGGTATATATTTTTCTGTGACTTGCTTTTTTCATGCATCATTATACTTTTGAGATGCATCCATACTGAAATATGTAGCTGTAGCTCATTAATTTTCACTGCTATGCTGTGGGTCCCATTTTATGCACATTCTTAATGTATTTATTCTACTGAAGATGGGCCATTTCGGTTGTTTCCTCAGAGTTCAGTCTAATCAGGCTTTTTATCCTCACAGTAATTGGCACTAAATGAGCTTAATTGTCTGTCTTCTACATGTGCAGGTTATGTCTTCAGATTGTGAGCATGAGGGGGAGAGGTATCACATCTCTTTTCTTTTGTTGGATTACTAAATACTGAGTGGTCCTACTCCATCACCCACATACTTTTTCTGAACATGAGCTCTCTCTGACCCAGCAGTCATATTTACACTCATGACCGCAGCTGATTGGGCCAGATGAGGACACTTAACTCAAGCTGGGCCAACCCTATGTTCTCTTTTGAGAATTTTAAACTAGTACCAAAAGAGAGTGATTTCTGTTTCCTTGGGGTTGGCCCGGTTAAAGTTGAAATTGGGAAGCCTGGGTTAACTATTTTTTCCTTACCATGTGTATGGAGGGGAATAGGAGGACAGGAGGGAGGGCTAGAATATAAATGAGAGGACAGAAAAGGATGGATAGTTTTGTTTTGTTTCGTTTTTTGTTTTTTTTTTAAGGTGGAGGGGCAGACCGAGAGTCCTAAAGCCTTCCAGGCCTCAGCCCCAGCCCTTTGAGGAGGGCTAGCCATTGGGTCCCATGAGATCCCCCTGCTGACTCTCTATAATCAATTGACCTTTCCGACTTAAATTAGTTTCAGTTGTTTTCTACTACTTGTAATCAAAGACCCTAACTTATCTATTCAATTTGCTTCTTCCCAGCCATTCGAAAGAACTGCAGAGCTGTCCAAGGACCCCTATTAACCTGAGAATAAGTTAAATTCTTTCCCTGCCTACCTAGAGATAGGAAATTCTCCACGTCCAGAGGCAGCTGGCTTCAGAGAGTTAAAGAATGGAGTGGTTAGTTAGTTGCTATGCTACTTTTATGTCACCAAGGTATAAATTAGCTATACTAGTTTTATCTCATCAAGTGATTTTGACCAGCTCTTAGAAATGACTGAAGAATTTTGCTTTTACCTTCCAAAAACAAAAAACAAAAAAACTATAATAAAGATCCCCCCTCCCCATTATCTTCAGGTGATTGGAGGGTAACCATGAATAAATGAATTTTACAGGTAATCCCCAAACCTTATCTAAACTCTTATCTTGACTAATAGCTTCCTCTTCTGCTGTTTACCAGAGCTGTGGACAAGAAGCAAATGGACTGTGACAAGCCGAGTTTTTATCTCCTTTTATTTCCCTCACGTCTCCAGTAGAGATGCTAATGAACAATGACAAGGACAACAAGACAGGTGGCAGGAGGGCAGAGAGAAGAAACAAAAGCCCGGATGGTCTGAGCCCTAGCCAGGCAGCTCCCAGGACTCATATTAAGGAAGCTGGGGGGCTTCAGGAACATCTATCCCTGAAGGCGGGGAAGAGAAGTGACGGGAACCTAGAGTGTGATCTTGCCTGGGAGCCTTGCTCCACAGCTCACAAAACGCTTTCCCCAAGTTTGGAACAGTGCACCTACAGGACAACATACTCCTTCCAGGTAGCTGAGATTCTGAAGATGGGGCCCTCTCTAAATGGAAGAGAAGCACGCTTTCCTCCTAAATTCAGTGTTGTTTAGAAACTTTTATCAGTCTGTGCAGCCCCCCAAGGCACTGGAATTTTGATTCTAGCCTCTGCCAAGTGGTAAAGCCCATCCGCACCCCCATCTCACTTGAGAGGTAGCCGTTTGGCTTTGATGTGTAATTTGAGGCAAGCTATCTTCTGCCTCCCCTTTCTTTTTTTACTGAAAACCACTGTACAGCCACAAAGCTGAAGTACAGAGCCGGGGTGGGGGTGGGGTGGGGGGGGAATGGCTGCCCAGAAGTGCCATCTTAGAACGGGGGGCGGAGGGGGAAGGACTCGGTTGCTTAAACCTCAGACAACTGAATCAGATAATCCTTTGTTATATTCCAAATGTAATATTTCAAACTTGCTCTGAGAAATGGTTAGGTACTCAGTGCTGAGACCCTGAATTTGGCAGGTGATAGCGGAACATAAGACTGCTAGCCGAGGAAGACAATGGTGTTTCATTATTCATGGGAACATGCTGCTGGTGTGCTTCAGATTGAGCTTTTGATGAACAGAAAGTGTGCTCCAAACTTCTTTTCCTTTTTGTGAAATCCTGACACAGCATTTCTGGTTTCAAAGGGAGCTGTATAAAAAGACCAACAGAAACCCCACAAAATGAGACCACCTTAAAATCAAGTTTACTGGCCAAATGGGATTAAGCTAGAGTTGTGTTTTAAAAAGAATAAACCAGAAAAAACAAGTCTTTGCTGCATGGTGCCCACTTCTATCTAAACAGCTCTGAAGTCCAGATGCAAGCTGTCACTGGAGCATCTCTGGAGAGAGCGTGGGAAGTTAAAAGTCAGTGTTTTTGATTAATTAATAATCATCCTCAGCTGTGTTGGCAAATGATAAAAACAAATTGTCTGCCTTTAAAGTAAGGGTGGAAGATGTGTGCTTACCCAGAACTGAGGGGGAAGGAGGAAGAGCCTTGTTGGCCTAGTCTGCCCTTGACTGGTCTCGCGGTGGTTGAACAAAAACGACGTTGTATGTCTCTTACCTTATAAAACCATGATAACAACCATAGCCTGGGCAGTCAGGGAGGGAGGCGAAGGAAACCAGCGTCTAAGGAATGGCTCAAAGGACAATTTTATGGCTACCAATTTGTCTTCTAGACTAACCCAACTAAGCATTTGCAGGAATAACTGTTGCTCTGTTTGTCATTGTGAAAGTCATACGGGCATGAGTCAGCAGGCTCCCTCTGAGTGTGTGTGTGTGTGTGTACCGGGACGAGATGAAGTTTTGTTGGTAGCCTAGAGGAGCAATGCACAGCCCCCTCTCCTTTTGGATATTCTACCTACAAGCAAAACAATGACTCCATGTCATTCTTTCCTGAAGACTGTGGCTGTGACTGGGTGCCATCTTTCTCCCTCTTGAGCCTGTGGTTCATCAGCCATGTTTCTCTTATAGGACTTGCCCTTTAACCCTGGTACCACAGCCATTCTCATCTCCTCAAATGTAGTGACACTTTGCCTTTTGGGCAGCACCTCCTACAGGCTATTGGCTAGAGCAGACAGATCACACATCTGATATACTGTAATGAACGAAGGCAGGCAGGACCGATGGGTGGACCTGCACTGGATGCTGTATTTGTTCTGTGGTTTGGTCAGTGGAAGTTCTACCTTCCCCAGTGGCTGTTAGTTCTTCTCCTTCCTTCTGTCCCTACTGCCAGAGCCATGATGCAGGCTCTGGTTAATTTTTGCTCATTCTACTCTTATGGTCTATAAATAATCCCCATCTCCTACCTGTCTCTACTTTAACCCATCCTGCACACTCAGTCCACCTTGATTCTATCCCACCCAAGCCTCCAAACTTTCCATGGCCCTCATTTATCATCAAAAAACCCCCACACACTACTCCCAATGATTCAAGAGCCTTCACATTGTAGACCCAGAATGCTATTTCCATCCTAACCATACTACCCCTGATTCGTCAAATGTCCAACACAGTTTCTCTTATTCACTTTTAATTTCCTACTTCCATCCTTAAGGTAAAACCCCACTCAGCCTTCAGGGCTCTCGACAAATGTCACTTCTTCCATGAATTTTTTAATTTCGCTCATTGGATATGATTTCCATTCTCTTGATCTCTGAGCATTCTGCTCCATGTCTCCTCCTCCCTCTGTATTCGACTATGTGCTCACTTAATTACTAGATTAGAAACCCCTGTGGGCAGGAAGGCCAAGTTCATCTTTGCCCCAGAGCAGGCAACAGAGTGCTGGGAATCAAGCAATCCCACTTGCAGCTGAATTATATTCAGAGGGAAACCAGGTGGCCAGTCTCTCCTCCTGCTGGGAGTCTGTAACCGATGGCTGACAGTCCACCCAAGTGTGACTGCAGCCCCTCAGCTAAGACTGGTGCCAGGATGAGCACGGAAATTCCACAACTCTAACATGACTGAATGACTATTCACTTACATTAGTTTCTTACTGCTGCCTAACAAATTACCACCAACTTATTGACTAAAAACAATGCCCATAGATTAGTTCACAGTCCTATAAGTCAGAAGTCTGGCACAGCATGCCTGGGTTCTCTGCTCAGGATAACACAGTGTTGAAATCCATGTGTTAGCCTTACTGGGTTCCTGTCTGGAGGCTCTGGGGAAATAGTCCACTTTTAGCACTTTCTTATTTGTTGGTAAAATCTACTTTCCTGTGGTCATAGGACTGAGGTCCCTACTGTGATTAGGTTATGGTCACTGATAAATCTCCTTTTCTTAAGGTCAAAAAAAAAAAACCTGTGCCATTAAACATAACCTAATCATGGGAGTAAAATCCATCATATTCAGTGGGGGTGCACACAGGAGGGGAAACAGGAAATCTTGGGTCCATTTTAGAATTCTGCCTACCACATACTGTAAGTAGCAATTTGAGGCCTCGGTAAGAGTTGAGGCCAAATCCATTTTGATCAGTTTTGTGGGCAAATGGTGGATGGAGAGATCACCATGTTTCTTTAATGAGTATAGAAAGATATCACAGAGAAGGGAAACAGGAATTCTGGAAAAGTTGGGAGAGGTCTAGAATTCCTGAAGAGCCTTGGTGGTCTGAGAAGGGGAGAGCTTTCCAGGCAGAGAACGGACATAAGGAAGAGGGTGCAGGAGTGGATGACGTCACTGCTGAACCAGAGAGACCAGTGTGGACAGCAGAAGCAGTAAGGAAGGAAACATGCCTGGGAGCCCCAGTCAGAGCTCTAATTCTGAGCAAAAGTGTGTGGGGAAGTTGCTGGCATGGCCAAGGCCAAGGGCCTAGGGGATCACCTTGGTGGATGTGCTGGAGCAAGTGGGCAGTCCAAATGGGATGAGTCAACAAGAGGTCTTTGGAGTTGGACAGCCCATGAGATGGCCAAGGGGTGGTATGAAGGGAGACTGAGGAAGGCAAGGCCTTGGCTGTTGAGCAAACCTGCAGAGAACAGGCAGTATTAGGGTAAGTTTTCATTAAACGGGTATCACAAAGGACTCTTGCTATGGATAAAGCGGGAATTATTTTCTGAGACCATGGAGCCCAAGGCAGAAACCAGTGCTGGCCCAGGAGGCACAAGGTTTGAATTCTTGGGCCCAGTTTACTGCTGACTCACCCTGTGATAGTAGGTGCCTTACTGGATTTTTCAATGCCTTTGTTTCCTGATCTATAAAAATGAAAACAGACAACAACCTGCTGGCTGCTTAATTAGTGCATAGAAATACCTTGCCATCCCTGGCTCTTGGGAACAGGCCTTTTCTCCTTCCAGGGCTCTGTGCTGTGGCTTCTGTTAGTGAGTTAACGACTCAGTGCTGAGGAGGAGCACAGCATGGGTGCAGCTTGGCCTCTTACGGCCCACCTGTGGGTCAGAGACCTCCTCCCAAGCGGGCCCTGGCCCAAGGAGATTTACCTCCAAATCTGATGTGAATCAGCTAGTAATTCTTGTTCAGGGGGCTCCCTTTAAGCTCTATAATAGTCCCCTTTCTAGAGGAACTCTTCCAGGGTTTCCAGGGTGAAGAAGTCTCCAGAAGTCACACTGACATCACCACTCTCTTTCAAACCCTGTCATTCATGTTGGCACAAGAGCCAAGCACTAGCGTTTAACCCATGTGTCCTATAGATGTACTTGGGACATCACTAGCGGTATTAATAGGAATCTACAGAGAGGCAGAAGTCCATTCCTACACCAGGCCCAGATCAAATCCTAAAACTCTCAAGATAATATCAAGAAGTCATTGCCATGTCCTAGCATTTTCTGGCCTCCAACTAAGTACTTAGAAAGAGCTGGGCTGCCTTTTCAAGGACTTTAAGGAGCAGTCAGTGATTGGAACTGAGGAGAAACCCAAAGTTAAAGGGTTCGATGAGGGCTGTGACTTCCCAGAAGAATCCAGGACAAACCCTGACCGAGAAGTGATGTTGCCGAGGCTGCCTGACAATGCAACCAAACCTCAGAGAGCAGTCAGAACCAACCCATGGGATTCTGCTCCTACCTGGAGGGCACACAGTGTCAGGGGCTCCTTCAGTCCTAAGCAGAAAGATCCTTCTGTGACAGAACACATCTTGTGGCCTGAAGGTGCTCCATGGAGTGACAAACATCTCCTAAGGTCTGGTCTTCTCCCAGAGCACAGTCAGGCCAAGTAGTTAGGCAGTGGGTTCCCAACATGGGACTGCTCTCTGTGGGCCCACCTGCCTCCCCCTCCCCACTCTAGGATAGGCCATGGGTCTATCCTAGGAAGTACTGATTTGTTTGGATCCTGTCCAGAATCTCCTGTGGTTTCCAGGTAGATAGGCTTATCTTGATCCAAGGTCTCCCAAGGTCTCCTGTAGATTCTCAAGGAATCTCTGAATGCAGTCAGAGCTTATGTCAGAAAGGATCCTCCTCTGGCCTCTCTGTCCAACCTGGGAATTTCTTTCAGTATTGTTCTAGAATTGATCAGTGTCTGGCCATGTCTTCAATTCCAAGTGGCTTTGCCTATAATAATTTTTGGTGTCTGTTTTTGTTTCTGAACACATTACCTTTGACATCTAGAACTCCATTATACCCCTGCTCCATGAGTAGCAGGAATTCACCTTTTAACAGAAGGCCCTTCTGCAGCTTGGGGCTCTGGTTTACTGACTTTGGGGAAGTCACTGAGTTGCTTTGGACCTCAATTTCCTCATCTACATAATGAAGAAAGTGGACTAGAACAGCTCTAAGGTGCATTTGGGCCCTAACATCCCATCATCTATGATGTAATCATCCTGGGGCTTCCTTGGAGACCTTCAGTGATTCATTCACACATGTTCATTCAGCAACTCTTATGTGACAACTTCTGTGCTAGGTCCTGGGGATATGCTGTGAATAAGATATGTCCCTTGCCCTCAAGGAGTTTATAGTCTAGTAAAAAAGTCACCAAACTTTATTTCTGTAAACATATATAACTACTTATTAAACAATGTGAACTCAGTGTTGTAGGCTAAGGCAACTGGAGAGCTCACCTCACTAGTTCCCTGAATTTCCAGGATCTCTTCATTACCTGATGTGTCGTGTCTTAAAAACGGTTGTTTCATATATTGCTTTTTTAATTTTTTTTTTTTTCAGACCAGAGGGTGAATTTGGTCTCTATTATTCCATATTGGTCAGAAGGAAAGGTCCCCCCAAACATTTTTGATAATCCAATCCAATAAAAAAAAAAATTAGAAACTGCATCCCAGTAAAATTTATATTTCTTTGTATATTTTATATACACATATACTTGTGCATTAGTAAATAGTCATATTTATTACTAATAGTAAAGCTTAACTTCTTTCTTCATTTTTAGATTAAAACATAGATATAAATAGAAGTTAAACTATTTTCTTCTTGCACTTCATTGGATCTTCCGGGTACCCCGCAGGTCCTGACGAGAGGGCTTCAGGAGTCTAGCTCTGTGAACTATCAAAATCAATTGAAAAAGATATCCAAGATACTTGGTATGGGTAACATTACACATTTAGTTCTAAAATAAAACAGTCAGAAATAGGGCCTGGGCATACTTTGGCTGAGACCAACTAAAGCTAAGAGACAGTTCTTTAAAAATAGAGTTCCTAAAAATGGCATCCCTTGATCCTGTTTGGCAAGTTTCCTTTTATATTTTCCCTTTACCTTGGTCAGGCCATATTTAAATGTCAAAAGGGTCCGGAGATATTAAACACATTCTCAGCACTATACTAGGTAATGTGGGCGGCCCTCTGTGTACAAATGCCCGTCTTGAGTTTAGCTCTATTTGCTTCCCCACCTGTGTCATGGCTGAGCTGTCCCCGTGGGTGGGCTTTAACCACTTGCACCTGAAGAAAAAGGAAGAGCACCGGGATTGGGTCTGCATTTCCCTCCCGGTGCTTGAGAAGGTGCCATGAGATGTGGCTTACTCCTTCCCCCCACCGGCCAGCTCAGCCTGGCTCACAGGGTGGCGGCAGCAAGCTGGCAAGAGGGGGTAGCGCTGGGGCAAGGGCGCCTGCAGAGCTCAGGTGGTTCATCACTTTCACCCTGCTGTTGGTGCTCAGCGGCTGCAGCCCCCGCCCCCGCGCCCCAGAGGGTCAGTGCAACAAACCAGTAGGAAATAGAATGGTCGGCAGAAAGGGTAAGAAAGAAATTTATCCTTTCTCAGACAGGAGCTGTGTTTCCACCCTGGTCCACGGCTTCAAAGGGCAGCTGTTTCACAGGGAGAGTATTTGATCAAATCTGGTTTGCATGTTTGAAATAAGAAGGCCATTTTTCTACCTCTGAGGCTGAGTCCTAGAAGGCCATCATTCCCAGCAGCCTTGACACTCTCCCTCACGCTCTGGCAGTCCGGGCTGTTCGGGCTGTCCCAGCTGACTGCGGACCCTGCAGGAAGGACGGGGTGGTGGAGAAGCCCAGACCCATCCTCCACTTGGACAGTTTTGCAAACCTTTGCATAAGAACAGATTGCACAGGGCGCCTGGGTGGCTCAGGTGGTTGAGTGACTGCCTTCGGCTCAGGTCATGATCCTGGAGTCCCGGGATCGAGTCCCACATCGGGCTCCCTGCTCGGCAGGGGGTCTGCTTCTCCCTCTGCCCTCTTCCCTCTCGTGCTCTCTGTCTCTCATTCTCTCTCTCTCAAATAAATAAATAAAATCTTTAAAAAAAAAAATCACAACACCTAAAATTAAAAAAAAAAAAAAAAAAAAAAAGAACAGATTGCACAAGCCTGCATGTGTGAGGTTAAGGGAAGAAAAAGGGAAGAGTGTTTTCTGCTTATGACTGGGACCCTGTTATTCATTGGCTTGGCTGTTTCAGCTGAGTTTTGTGGATTAGGAGGCCAAGTCATGCAAGCACTAGAAACCTCCCTGGTCTCAGTCATATGCGCTACCCCACCTCTTCCCCGCAGCCCATACCGTTCCTTTAAGAGAACCCTCCTTGTTTCACGCTTTCACAGAGCAGAGCTGTTCTAAGTGGTGTCTTGGGTGACACCCCGCTCACGCTGCCCAACAGAAGTTGAGAAGAGGTCCGGGGCCCAGCTCTGCAGCCTCCATCTTCTGCCAGGCTCTGGCTTCCTGGGCTGGGCAGGAAGCAGGACTCACTGGGAGAGCCGCAGCTTGTTGTCCGCGCCTCCATCCTGCCTGGTGGTTCGGGGAAGGAATGTTGGTCACATGGAAGCCGGGGTGGCTGTGTAATGTGGGAGACAGTGAGTGCCATGTTCCCACACTGAAAGTCATGATGACACTGTTGAAAATGACTGGTGGGTGGGGGAAAGTGAAAGAAAAAGAAGAGGGGGAACAGAAACCAAAGTGAGCCAGAGAAGGATCCAGCAAGAGTAACGGCCAATGCATGAAGAGAGGCCAGGGACGGGATGGGCCCAGAAAAGAAACAGGGAAAGGCAGGTGATGAGACGCTGGGTAGGAGGTAAGAAATTAGATCAAGGAAAGCACAATGAGACGTGAAGAGAGAACACGTTCACTTGTCTGAAGAAACGGTAGGTAATCTGGCAACACATACACCAACACGGTGTGTTGGAGGCCAGGTTCAGGGACACTCTTGGGTGCGTCAGCCTTAAGGCCTCACATACCCAAGAGGTGAGACCCTGACAATAAACTCTGTGTCTCTGCTTACTCACGGCCTAACAACATTCAGGCAGAAAGGGCCCGTGAGACTCTTGGGAGAAAAGAAAGAGGATATGAGTGAGGGGAAATGTCAGGGAGAGCCATATATGCAGTCACACCCTTCCCAGAGCCAATCCCCACGCATCCCATCGTGTTGCAGGTGATGAGAAGTAGAAGCCATGGCGTTTGGCCTCAAGACGTTCACAGTCCAGGAGAAGGGACAAGATGTCATACACAAAGCCATACAGAGCGGCAAATATTCCTGGTACTGCTCAGATGAACACGGTCAGAGAAGGCCGGTTGAAAGAATGAACGTATAAGATAATCAAAGAAATGAAATACAGAAAGGCTTTCTTAACAATGTCCCCTTGTGGAAATAAAACAAAAAAATGCAGGAATTAGGTTAAACGATGTGGATCAAATTGGATGAAAAAGCCAATTTTCTTCCCCGAGCTGGAGGACAGCACATCACAGGCTCCAGGTCCAAGCAGAGAGCCGGGGGCCCAACTGCCAAATCGAGTCTTCCAGGTGAGTCAGATCTACAGAGATATGCTATTCAAGTCAATATTCAACATCTTTTTTTTTTTTTTTTTCAATTGACACCCCTAGGAGTCCTATTGAGCATTAAAAGGCCACAAGGAAAGACTGGTGAGAAGGCCCCTGGAGGGGGACAGCTTGCTGGCATGGAAGCAAGACTTGCCTTGGCCTGAGACACATGTTGGAAGACAACCTGAGATTAAAGATCAGATGAGTAACTGAGGTTGGGGGGCGGCCAGGTAGGGGAGGAGGGGGGTTGTATGTATCTGAGTCAAAGAGGCAAGGGCATTCAACTTGCAATTGAGAAAAATGGATAGTGAAGGTGATGATAATTACAACATTTATTGAGTGCAGACTGTGTGTGTGCCAGGTGCTGTTCTAAGCACTTCACATGCATTAGTTTACACAACCCTCACTACCACCCCATGAGGTATTTACTATATTGTTATTTGCATTTTATACGTGAGGAAGCTCAGACACAGAGAGAACAGGCAATTACCTAATGGAAGTTAGCCCAGGACTCTAATTAATTTCTATAACACTCTCTCTGAAGCCACGGAAAATTCAATGTCTCTGTTTCTCCATCTTCAAACTTTGGTATCTAACCCGATCATAGAGACCTTGTGGATGATAAAGACTTTGTGTTGGCATTTTGAGAGTATTGGCATTATTATTAAGGCACTGCTTTTTCCAGCAACACTGCATGCATGCTCACTTTCTCATGCAATACCACAAAGCCTTTAAGAAATTTACAGAGGCTCATCAAATAAAGAACACTCCATGTTCACCACAGACAATGATACCAAAGGAATGTTCTCTCAAGAGAAGAGAGGTCTCTTTCTGACACACCTTTACAACTCTTATAAGGTTTAGGGGATGACACTCTTCTTTCTTATAAAAAGTGTCCCCACTGAGAACAGCCAGCTTCTTGTCCTCCCCAAAGCCTCTCCCACAAAGACCAAACCAGGGGACCAAGCCAACTCAGAAATCAGGTTTTGAGTCTAAAAGGTAGCAGATAGAGAAATAGATAGCAAATACATCTGTTTTCACAGGAGCCTGTTGTTCTCTGTACTAACTGCTATAAAAACGACATGAAACTAGCCACACATTAGTTTTGGTTCTCGTGACTAAATCAAGGAATGGCATGATGGTGCTGTGTCATTAGAAATGAAACCAGTTCTTAAACAAGAGAATAGGGCCGACATTTTAATAACATGAACGATTTCATAGAAAAATCAAAGCTGAAACTTCAACACCCCAGCCCTGAACACCTGCTGCTTGAGTTTGGTTCTGAACCAGTGAAACTTCTTTCTTGCATTGAAGATATGAGATGGGCCCTGACTTGCCCAGTACTCATGGTGGCCAGGGAAGTCTTCCTTCCAACTGCTGTTCTGCTCGGCAAAACATCAGCTCAATCTTGGCTATGACGGGACTGACTAGATTTGGTACTTTAAGGAAATACAAAAAAGTACCTCATGTTTTACTTTTATTTTTTCAAATATGTAACCTTATATATTTTGATATATATATATATATATCTATGACATATTCAGATATATGAATTTGACCTTCCCTGAGGTGTCATCCACATCTTTTCAGATAAAGAAATTGAGACCCGAAGAGGTTAAGTGACTTACCTAGAAGCAGGCAAACTGGGGTTCTGAACGAAAGTTTTCTTATCTCTATCTGCATTGCCTCCAATTTGGCTTTTATCACAATATTAATGATGTTGATGTGCTAAAAATACCTAGGTTGCCTCCTCAGGGTCCATTTCCCCCTTCTCCTGTAACAGCACCCACATTCTGCCTTAAGGGAACCTTAATTCCTCCCCTTTCTCCAGCACGTGGATACATCCAGCTCCCAGGTGTGCACCCTGACGTGCTTAAGCCAATCAGAGCGGCCATCACCTGGCCACAGTGATTGGCTCAGAGGTGGGCATATGCCCCAATTCGGGCCAATGAGGTTTGAGGAAATGTTTGCTAGAGCTTCTGGGGAAAAGCTTCCTCAACCTTCTGTTGGGTGACCCCGGGGAACCGTCCTTCTTTTCCTGGATGGTGTCTTAGAGAACACAAAGTCCAAAATTCCCTCAGTTGTCTGTGCCACCAAGAGCAGCGCCTACCGAAGGATGAAGCCAGCACGCAGAACAGGCATTGCCATGAACAAAACAGATATGGAGCTGGTACTGTGAGGAGGGTGTCAATTTGAGATTGCACTCTGGAGTTTTCATGCTACAAGCCAAGGCTTGATGCCTTTGTTTGCTTAAGCCAGTTCGAGTTTGCTCTTCTGTTATATGAAAAATCTTAACCAATGCAAATACCACTGGCATCACTTCCAGTAACATCGGATTATTGCTCTGGCGTCTCAGTCAACAGCGTAAAACCCATTTGACCAAAATGACCAATCCTTCAAAATTAATCAGCATTTCTGGAGCATGCCCATCTCCAGTGCCAGACTTTTCAGAGAGGACTCACAGTTTTCTGTTCCCAGGATGTGGCTCTTTCACCTTTCTGCTCCGTGTTCTCTCGGTCTATGTGCTTCCAATACCCTCCACAGTGACAGGAGCTGCCTGAGCTCTGCTGAGGGAACCAGCAGGGGAGTGGGCAGCCAGCTGCAGATCTTGGGCACCACCACTGTCAAGAATAGTAGTGCCAAGGCAGGGTTTTGCCACAACATATTTTTAATATAATGTAAAATCAGATGGGAGGTTCTTTGGAACACAGTTATATAAACGATTATCTTGCCAGTTCTTTGCCAGAATGCCAAATTCCAAGGCATTTTGGCACCCCTCTGAGGATCTTTATTTGCTAGTAGTTGACTCTCACAGGGGTTCAGAGATTGGGCATCAAAGATTATAAAGTCCCATGGGTCTGAAAATCTGATAGGACTGGTTTTGCAATTCTACTCAATCTTGGTTTCTCTTGAAAAATTCTGTTATTGCCAGTTCTGGCCAATATGACTAAGCAGAGGCAGAACCACAGTCTAAACAGTTAGAAGAATCCTGTAGCTATCCTACGTAGTCCAACAGTAGAGAAAGAAAGCATAAGCAAGTGCAGAGGGATTAGGTGTGGGAAGGAGGGCTCTCACTCTCTTCCCCCTGCCCATTTCCCCCACACCCAATACAGCAGCAAGACTTGCAGTATGTCTTGACTTAAAGATTCTCTCCATCTTGACTACAACCATGTAACTTATTCATTCAACAAGTAATACTGCAGGTATGCTGTGTTCCAGGCATTGTTCTAGTGGTTGAGAGAACAAAACGGACAGTGGAATGTGTACCGCATAGTCCAGCGACCCTTGTTGCTCAGGCGACTGTAGGAGCCTTCTCATGGACTGGCCCTGCTTCTTCTCTTGCCCTCTCCTTCCATTCTCCACATAGTAGCCTTAAAGATCTCTTTGAAGTGCCAATACTTCCCTGTTTAAAACCCTCCAATGGATTCCCATCACTCCTTAAATAAAATCTTGTCTCCTCAGCCCCTCTGGGGGGCTGCATGCCTCCTTGCCTCTTTGGCCTCTTCTCACATCCCATGTGAGTTCCTCACAGGTGCATTGGCCCCCTGGCAGACTCTCAAATATATTAAAGCCTTTTCTCTTTTCAGATCTTTCAAGCTATTATTTCCTCCTAAAACAGGCTTTCAAACTTTTTTTGACGATAATCCCCAGTAAGAAATGCATCTTATACCATGAACCAATAGATACATCAGCCTATACCAAAAGGCAACATTACTTTTATATGATAATACTTATGGTGTTTTCTATTCCTTTTTTAAAAAGCTAGTCAAGCCCCACTAACCTGCAGTGTGAGAACACTCCTATCTTCAATTTTCTCTCTAAATGTTAGACAGAACATTCTGTGGCCTTCGTTGGCCCCCTGGTCTAAACCAGGCCTGATTTAGGTTACTTCTCATCTGAGTCCCTGTCCCTTCCCTTCACAGCATGGATCAGAGTTATAATGATATTCCTCATTGAGACTTGTTCACCATCTTGCACACTGCACTGCTACCTTCTGAAGGCAGGGAGTACTTGTTCCCCATCGTATATCAGCATCTGGCTCAATCTGTATCAGAGTAGAATATACATAAATATTCACTGACCAACTGACTGAGTGTCCAAGTGGGTGGGTGGGTAGGCGATGCTCAGGCCTGCGTTTCGAAGTAAGCCTCTCCAACAAAAGGGAACAGTGCTTCTTGGAGAAATGACTGATTCTAGGGTGAGGGCAGGAAATACATAAATTGTGCCAAAAAGTAGAGAAATGCTCAAAAAACAAAAGGATGGGGCATGTCAAAAGGGACACAGGAGCCAACCGGAAAGAGCTACCAATGGCCACAGCTGGAGTAATTTGAACAAATAATTTACTATCAGATTATAATCCAATGCATTCAGTAAATATCCATACACAAATCTACACTGATAAAAGTAAGTGGTTGACTAAATAAATACATAGGGTAGAAGAGATAAGTCTTCCTTACAGAAGAGTTTCAAATAATTTATATAGCTACTACCCCCACACCCAGGAAGTAGAGCTTAATTCTCCCCACCCTGCCTCCACCCCCTTAAGGGGCTGAGGTGTGCACGAGTGACTTGCTTCCAAACAACAGAGTAGGGGAAGGGGGAACAAGATCACCTTCTGGGGGGGAGTGGCAAACAGTTCTTGCCAGATGTTCAAGGTTGCCGTCTCTATCACGTCCCCTGCTTGGCACATACCCCCTGCCGTGGTGTAATGCCAAGGGCCCTTCACTTCTGTGGGCTTCCTCCATTACCCGTAGCCCTGGTGTAATCCATTGCGAAGAAAGCACCAGACAAACCCATATAGAGGGACACTCTATAAAATACCTGACTAGTCCTCCTCAGATCTGTCAAACTTCATGAAAAACAAAACTAGAGACTGTCACAAGGCCAGAGAGATTAAGGAGATATAAAAGTCACCTGCCATGTGGTGAGACCCTGGAACAGAAAAATGAAATTAGTGAAAAATCTAAGAAAATCAGAGATTCAAATTTTAATTACTATTATTGGACTTTAAAGTATCAGTGTTGGTTTATTAATTAAGCTATTATAATGTAAATATGCCATTATAATGTCAGATCTGTGCTAACAACAGGAGGAACTGGGTGAGGATAGGTATGTGAGAACTCTGTATATCTTTGCAACTTTTCTGTGTATATCAAACTAGTCTAAAATTCAAGGTTTACTTAAATAAAAGTTTAGGCTTAATGCCAAGAGCAGGGCCTCCATTCAGTTGGTTTTATGGAGTACTCACAAAGCACTTCAAATCCTGCTGGACACAAGGAAGACACTTAAAACCCTTGGAAGATGAGTAGATGAATATAGACGTGAAGACCATGAGCAAAGCATTCAGGTTTACAGGCTGACTACAGAGGAAAGAGGGGTGTGTGTGTGTGTGGGGGGTGGTTATGAGAGAACGTGAGGCCAGGCTTGGTGGACTCAGATATGCCCCCCTGAAACATGAGTTCCTTGAAGGCAGGAACCTTGTCTGCCTTCCCATCATTATGTCCCAGCACCTTGAACTGTGCCTGGAACATAATGAATGTTCAAAAGTGTGTGAATGGGGAGTGACTGGATCCACGGACAAGGAAGGTCATGCTGGAACTCCAGTTGAACCCTAGAACCACTGTTGTCAAGTCAGGTCTCCCAGGTGCCTACTGGATTTGCATTTTTGTACATGGTGATGATTGTGTTTGCATCATCAGAGGTCCTCTGGAAAACATGCAGATGTTAGCCTTGGTTTGAATGGTCCTAATGTCATCTGCAAGCACCGAAGGGCCAGGATATAAGCTTAGTTCCTTGAAGCATGTCTTGATGGTATCAACTGGTAGGTCTGCTGACAAGCAGGAGCAAATGTCATCTTCTCCTTACCCTGTTCTGGTGTCTTGTTACACCCAGCAGGGGCTCATAGCACTGTGGGAATGGCTAGAGTTAGCAGGGGCTTCAAGCTTGCAATATGGTCTCAGGAAGTGTGAAGAGATAGTTTAGAGGGATATTGGATTTTCCTGTAAGCATCTACTGACATTCCTCCTTAATGGTCCTAAATGCTCAATATATTTATTTGCATATATCCTTGTTTATGAAAAAATTCACATTTGGGGAAAATTATGGAAAATCATACCCAATTATGTACCGATTAATAAAAATAGAGCAAACTGGGTATTTGTATAAAACAATATATAAAGTAAAAATAGGAATTACAGAACAGTGAGTATAGCATGTCACCCTATATATGTGGGGGGTGTGTATATCACACACAGGTGTTATAAATGTCTCACAAGAAACTGGTGAACAGGGGGGAGTTCTGTGAAGGAGACACAGGAGGAAGGAGAGAGACCTTCACTGGACATTCTTGGAACTTTTTGAATTGTGTACATGTACATTGTATTCGAAACTAAAAATGAACTTTAAAAAAGGATCCCAGAGGAAGAAAAATTTGAGTTTTGGCTACAGGTTACAGTAATCTCTTTTTCTGATTTATGCTTGAATTATCTCTGAGCCTTTTGCTTTCTGCAGGACCTGTCATCACATGTCCAGTGATGGGCAGGAGGCTATTCTGCCTCACAAGTCCTAGCTTTTAACATCCTCTTCAAATAAGGCTTTCCACGAAGTGGTAGAAGTACACGAATGGATTGAAAAAAGGCGGTGTTCCTCATAGTTCATTAATTCTAACGTAGGAATTAATTATAAAAATAAATCCTACAGTTATTTTGTAAATAGCACACTTGTATTATATTGTGGTTTTCTATTAAAAAGCATTACTCTGTTAAATGTAAGCATTTAAAAATCATCTCAACCATTAATAATTAATCATACTAATACATCTGTAGGAGATTTCCCTTTGAATGAATGAACAATAGATCCCTCTAATAAATAACTGATCAATAATTTACTATGGATAAATATTTCACTAAGATCACTTTCTGCTTTTAAGCAATTTTCTGTTTTCTCACATTCCAAAGCAATACGGTTTCAAATTCCAAAGGTAACTCCTTTCTTAGTTCTGAGGGAATTAATGCTTGAGATACACATAAGCAAACTGAGTTATTTAAAACTAGAGAGTATTTATGAGAAGATATATTTCAATCACAGTTCAGCTAACTTCAGGAGAAAGGATATTCAATTTCTCTTGCATAGATTTCACTACTAGGTTAAGCCAAATGTAAAACATTTACATTCAGCTGCCATTAAAAAAAAAAAAGCTTCACAGAGCAAGGACGGCGATCTAAGAACAGTAGCAAGAGCACTCCCTGGGTGTTTGCTGGAAATGCAGAAGCTCAGGTGCTGGCCTACCTACTCATCACAATCTGCATTTAAAAAAGAGTCAGGTGGTGATCACTATCCTGTTAAAGTTTGAGAAGCTCTGGACTAAGAAACCTTAACTTATGTCCAAATTCAGGTTATATCCTTCAGTGAACGCTATATAATCTTAAGCAATGAAGACAGTATAACTTTTTTGAGATGAGAGAGTCACAATCAGAAAAGACTGTAATAGTCATTGTTCCCACCCTCCTCTTACTTGTGAAAACATCCTTCCTCTTTTCTGAATTCATCCCCTCCATGCCTTCCTAGACCATCTATTAGCCCTTCTACCAGGATGACCCCCTCTTTTTCCACTGCTTCCTTCCCTTTCACCAATGACACAAAGGTCTCCCTCTTGCATAAAACATACACATAAGCACACATTTCCTCTCCACCATGCTAACAGCTCTGCTACAATCTTTTTTTCCCCATCACTAAATTTCTCAAGAGCGGTCTGGTTACCCACCAGGTAATATCAATATGAAGCAATTAATACAAGTGAGATAAATACCAAAAAAAGTAGAGTGAGCTGGGGGCGGGGGGAGTGTACAATAATCCATCCCTTATCCACAGTTTCACCTTCCATGATTTCAGCTACCTGTGGTCAGCTGTGGTCCAGAAGCAGATTATCTACTTTCTGACCTAGCCTCAGAAAGTCAGTAGTAGCCTAACACTATGGCGCAATACCTATATCATTCCCCTCACTTCATCTCATCACGTCATCACAAGAAGGTTGAGTACAGTATATTAAGATATTTTGAGAGAGGGAGAGAGACCACATTCACATAACTTGTTATTACAGTATATTGTTATAATTGTATTTGATTATAATTACTGTTAATCTCTTACTGTGCCTAATTTATAGATTAAACTTTATTATAGCTATGTATGTATAGGAAAAACATAGTATACTTAGGGTTCGGTACTATCTAGTTTCAGGCATCCACTGGGGATCTTGGGATGTATACCCCGTGGATAGGGGAAACTAACCAAGTTTAGGGAATAGTGTTACCAGATAAAATACAGGACATCGAGTTAAAGTTGAATTTCAGATAAACAACAAATTCTTTTTAGTATAACTATGCCCCAAATATTGCATGGGATATACTTATACTAAAAATAACTTATCTGAAATCCAATTTTAACTGGGCATCTTGTATTTTTTTTAGAAGATTTTATTTTTATTTATTTGAGAGAGAGAGAGAGAGAGAGAGAGAGAGAGAGAGAGCATGAGTTGGGGGAGGGGCAGACTCCCTGCTGCGCACAGAGCGCAACGTGGGGCTCAATCCCAGAACCCTGAGATCATGACCTGAGCCAAAGTAAGACGCTTAACCGACTGAGCCACCCAGGCATCCCAGGCATTTTGTATTTTTATCTGCTACATCTGGCAACCCTACCAGGAAGAGATTGGTCAATTGGAGAGGAAAGTCCTTAGGAATTGAGAGAAAGGATGAGTAGGAATTAGCAAGCAAATGAGAGTGATAAGAGAGGGGAGATATTCCAGGAAGAGGAAGTAGTTCAGGCAAGAGTTTGTAATAAGAGAGAGTTTCATGCTTTTCAGAATCTGAAAGAGCTATAATATGGTTGGTTCATGAAGAAGAAGAGTATTGGGAATTAATCTAGTGAGGAGAAGCCAGATCTTGCAAAGACAGCTTCATGGCAAGGATTCTGGAGTACCCTAAAGACAACAGGAAACCATTTAAAGATTTCAAGCAGAGGAGAAAATGGACCTAAAATGGTCCTGGTTACCAATTCCAATGTGGTGCTGTTGGATGGGGGTTTTTTGCCCACACCACCAAGAAGCAATTCTCTGGACACCAACAGGATGTCAGTACAAGTCCACTCAATTCTGACACTATCTATACTGCATCAGATCGTGTCATATTCCACAGGTTAAGGGTTTATCCCCACAAGACTGTCTCCCTACCCTGACTTCAGATGCCAGTCATAAGCCCAGGTTGTCACCTGTTCTTCTGACAAACCAGCTGTAGATGGGAGGTTCCCATGACCCCCTCCTCACTGGATTCAATTAATTTGCTAAAGCAGCTCACAGAACTCAGGGAGAAATTTTACTAACTACATTACCAGTTTATTTTGAAAAACTAGAACTCAGGAATAGACAGATGGAAGAGATGCATAGGGCAAGGTGTATGGGAAGGGGTGCCTCTCACCCCCAATCTCCATGTGTTTACCAACCCAGATGCTCTCCGAATCTCCTTTTGTATTTTTATGGAGGCTTTATTACATAGGCCTGACTAAGCCTTCGGCTATTGGCGCTTGATTCAATCTCCAGCCCCTCTCCTCCCTGGAAGTTAAGGGAGGTAGGGCTGAAAGTTCCAACCCTCAAATCACATGGTTGGTTCTCTTGACAAGCAACCCCCCTCCTTGGGTGTGGTCGCCTCATATAACAAAAGACACCTTTGGGGTGCCTGGGTGGCTCAGTCGTTAAGCGTCTGCCTTCGGCTCAGGTCATGGTCCCAGTGTCCTGGGATCGAGCCCCATGTCGGGCTCCCTGCTCAGCGGGGAGCCTGCTTCTCCCTCTCCCACTCCCCCTGCTTGTGTTCCCTCTCTCGCTGTGTCTCTCTCTGTCAAATAAATAAGTAAAATTTAAAAACAACAACAACAACAACAAACAAAAGACACCTTTATGGCTGTCACCACGTAGGAAATTCCAAGGGTTTTAGGAGCTCTGCGCCAGAAAGGGAAGACCAAGCATATATTTCTTATTATAAATCACAATACCACAGGACCAGAGCTAAAGTTTTCAATGATCTTTCCAGCTACCAGATGAAGAAAGGAATTGCAGGGGCAAGAGTGGATGTAGGAACTCCATTTCTGAGGCTACTGTGATAGTCAAGACATGTTAATGACTTGATCATGGCAGCTTTCTCTCACGGGTCCCCAGACTCAGCCTGTTCTAAACCTCCCTACACACTGCCATCAGCATCATCACCTCAAAAGGTTGTTCTGAACATATGCTCTACTGAAAATATTCAGTGGCTCTTAACTGCACACCAAAAACAATCTCATCTCCTTAGCATGGTACACAAGACTTTCTATAATCTTGTCAGAGCAGAACATATCTTTCCTGTCTTATCTTTCCCTCTTTCCTGCAAGTGACAGGTTCCAGCCTTATTGGTCATTTTAGCTTTTATCATGCGGCTCTACCTGGCTCACTGTCACTCACTTTCTTTCCCTCTCTTCCCAATTTCTTTTTTCTTTTTCTTTTTTAAAGATTTACTGTAGAGAGAGAGAGAGAGCATTCACAAACACATTAGCACAGGGGGAAAGGGCAGAGGGAGAGAGAGAATCTCAAGCAGACTCCCTGATGAGCGCAGAGCCTGAGGCAGGGCTTGATCCCACAACCCTCAGATCGAGACCTGAGCCGAAATCAAGAGTCAGATGCTTAACTGACTGAGCGACCCAGGCACTCCTCTTTCCAATTTCTTAAAGAATTTCCCTTTCTTTAAGCTCCAGGTCAAAAGCCTTCTTCAGTGAAGGTTTTCATAACCTACCCAGATAGATGTTATAGAAACTTACACATTCAATTCATATTTAGTAAGGCCTCGTGATAGGTCAGGCAGTGTTAGAGGTATGAAGCTTACATTCTGTTGTGAGACCAGAAGCAAGCCAAGGCTCCTG
Source organism: Neomonachus schauinslandi (assembly GCF_002201575.2). NCBI lineage: Eukaryota > Metazoa > Chordata > Mammalia > Carnivora > Phocidae > Neomonachus > Neomonachus schauinslandi. The sequence continues at coordinate 54,388,105 of NC_058410.1, read as the reverse complement.
TAGGAAATGGACCCTGGGCCCATTCTGCCTGGGTTTAAATCCTGGCTCTATCACTCACCTCATAATGTTAGTAAAGTTACTTAAATTATCCCATGTCTCAGTTTCTCCATGGGGATACTATCAGACTATCTCCTAGAGCTTTGAAATTAAATGAGCTAATGCTTGAAACAGTCCCTGGGACACTGTAAACATTCAATAACTGTTAACTACATAGCCATATATATGTGGAGGCCCTAGAGGAATGAACTTGCCATATTCAAAGGACAAGATGAGCAAGGAGGCCGGTGTAGACATAATAAAGTAGCAAAGCCTGAGTGATGAGGTCAGAAGCAGGGACCAGATCAAGCAGAATTTGGTAAGGATTTTAGATCTATTTTGTGTGTCACAGAAAGACCCTGGAACATTCTGATCAAGGAATGGCCATGATGTCACTCATGTTTTGAGGTCACTTTATTTTGAAGACTGAAAAAGAGCAAGAATGGAAGCAATGAGACCAGACGGGAGGCTCTGCAGTAGTCCAAGTGAGACGGGTACTTAGACTTAGGTGGCAATGGTGGAAGTGGTAAGAAGTAAATACATTCAGGGTATATTTTAAGGTAGGCTCATTAGGACTTGCTGATAGATACGTATGTGAAGAGGAGAGAGGAAGTAAAAATACAGGCTTTGGGGCTGGATAGTGTTTATTAAGATGGGAAAGGAAGAATACAGGTTGAGGGGAAAGTCAGAAGTTCTGCTTTGACCAAATAAAATTTGAATTGTCTATGAGACATCTAAAATGGGTGTCAAACAGGTGGTTGGGTGTTAAGTCTGGAGCTCATGGAAGTTAGTATCAGAGAGAACATACGGATGGTGTCAAAACCATGGGATGAGCTCATGTATTGACTGTAGCTAGAAAAGAGGACCAAAGCCTGAGCCCTGAGACATTTCAACACTTAGGGGTCAGGAAGAATCATCAAAAGAAACCGAGAAAGGGGTTTGAGGTAGGAGGAAAACCAGGAGGGTGTGGTGCCCAATGAAGAAAGTGTTTCAAGAATGGAGATGTAATCAACAACTGCCAAAAGCTTCTGAGAGGTCATGCAAGATAGCATCTAGTTAGCTTCAAGTAAATCAGTTTTCTCAGCTCTATTTTCTCATAGTGCTTTATTTGTACCTTTCTCATTGCAATTTCTAACTGTTATGTTCTATTGTTATTTTTGTCTTCTCTTCTCTTATAGAGGTTCCTTAAGGTCAGACACCGTGTTTGATTCCTCCCAGAGCATCCATGATTTATTGCTCAATAAATGTTAAATAGATGAATGAATTGTGTGGAATTCTATAAAATCTGGGAGATTACACTAATACAGAATTAGCAATTAATAACTGGTTTTAATGAGATGTCCTAAATATTCTTCTTAAAAACTAACGTGTGGGCTTTGGTCTGCCTATAACGAAGTATGTCTACCATACATCTGGGTTGGATTATTACTAATCACAACTTATCTGACATTTCTATTTTTTTTTTTTACTCTAATGGTAAAGCATGGTACAGTCCAAAAGTAACTTAATTTTTATTTGATTTGCTCCACATGATCTTTGTATGTATGTGTGTACACACACACCCAACTTGGCTTTTCCTCATCTAAAGTTGGCTCCAGTTGATACCTTCAGAGGTCTTTCTCTGTCACACCTGAATCTGACCATCATCACAGATCAGAGAGACCAGGATAAATTGATATTTCATATTAAAATTATAATTCATTTCAGAACCATGACAAAAGGAGCTATAGAAATACGGGCACTAGGAATGACCAAATTCTTAAGGGAGGTGTGGTTGAGATGGCATACCCAGAAAAAGGCCAGCAGTCAGGGGATGAAATTCTTCTCTAGGCCTGCACAAAATGGATCAGATACAGTTAATAGGTCACTGAGTTACTGTCTCTGGAAAAGAAAGCTAAAAACCAACAATTCTGAGTAACAAAAATACCAACAGCTAGGTTAATGGATGTAAGCTTTCAGCAACATAACTTATTTGGAAAATGTCCCCTAGACAACACAAAAAGACAGTTATCCCATCCCACACAAGTACAGTATCCCCCTAGAAATCAGAAGTGCCTGCCATCCGCCAGGGCCAGATACCCACGAAGCCAGCCTTCTCTGCTTGGCCTTAGGCATCCCCTTTGGGGCTGTTAGTGATTATGTTCCTAGAATGCCACATTTCAGCTCCATAGCTCTTTTGGCTAGCTCTATGGTGGCTCCTTGAGAGAAATTATTCACCTCTGATTTCTACTTAACTCATACCTAAGGACTGAGAAGTGAGTTTTCTCCAATCCATTGACCACTTATCTTAGTTTTTATATTTGAACATTTTGTAGAGAACTTTACGGTTCTCGGCCATTTTACTAAATCTAACTTTGAATGTGCGCTGCCAAATTATAGCACTGACGAGCAGCTGACTGCCTACCCTGTACTGGCATTATAAATCCTAAACTATCGCATCCTCTCTCTGCACACACTTTGACATGTATTAGATACCTACTATATGCTTGCTGACTGAATTTTAAGAGCAACACTGACAAAATGGGGGCATATCTAGAGGAAGGAATGAATAGTCTAGTGACATTTTGTTTGTGGAGTCAGAAGCTTGAGAGCTTCTTTCAAACAGAGTTGTCAGAAAAGGAGGAATAAGCCTTCTGCTATAAACTCTAGGTCATTACATTTTCAAACTAGTTTTCAATATGATGTGGTACTGGGCCGGGGGGGGGGGGGAATCCTATAGTGAAAAAAGTTTGGGAGATGCTGGATCAAATAGCTCTCATAACCTTACAACTTCTCACTGCCTTTAACATGGCAATGTATTTTGGACTCTAAAAGTGAGATATGTCATACAGGTTTTTCCTCAACAAGTATTTTCCTCAACAAGTATTTAGTACAGTCCATTGTTTCAGGTACAGTGCTGGGTCTTGGGAATACAATACTGGGCCAAACAGACCTGGTCTCTGTTCTTATGGAGTTCATGCTCAAGTGTGAGAAACAAATTCCACACAGATATTTATTATAAACCACAGTAAATGTTATGGAAAAAAAAAAAAGACAGCATTTTCTAAGTAAATGCTAAAGCAGGTAGACCTCTTCTTTCACCCAATTTAAAAGATTGAAAGCTATGTATTTCTTTTAAAGCTTTTCATGAACAGGGTTCTAACAGTCTACCTTGCTCACAGGTCTAACATTTCCCTTGCTAAAAATGTATTACATTTTCAGAAGTAAAGACTGGAGGCAAGAGCAAGACACAAACCACTCATCTATGAAAAGGTCAAAATTAATAAATACGTCCAGATGCTTGATGAGAATAGCTCCAGCTTTAGGGGCTGCTTAAATTAGAGTGATGTAGAAACAAAAGCTATGTACTGTGGTCTACTCTGCAACTAAAATGAATGTGGACTGATGCAAGGATCTGATCCACAGTGGTTCCTGCTGAAAGTAGCTGGTTTGAGTCAGCAAGTCTTCACAGTAAGGCAAACCCATACCAACTGTACTTTGTATGTTGATTTCTGAACGACTAGGTTCTTCCTATTTTTATAGTGGGTATTTTTAGCAGAAAAATACAACACTGATTTTAAAGTGTCATTAAATAATCCTGAGTTAATTTTTTCTTCTTTTATATACATTTGCAAAGCACCAACTATGTGCTAGACACTCTGCTAAGAACCAGGGAAAACAAAGAGGAAACAGCCTGGTTGTGTTTTATTTATCCTTGTGAAGTGGGGGTGGGGATGCTACAGAGGGAAAGCCAAATTCATCACTTTCAGAAGAACCAATGGTTATATCAAAGCATACCGACATTCCTAAATCTTCAGATTTGTCTTTATCTCACTGTGGATCATTATAACACACTCTCAGTTAACAAGAATAGTTAAGTATTTAAAAACCTAAACACTTAATGAGCGCATTTAAAGGATCTAAAAATTGAGTCCTTTTACACTCTATGATTACTATGCTTATGAGATTCCACAGTAGTATTACTTTTGCTAATAAGTATAAAGAATCAAACTTTGTGGGGGCCTGGGTGGCGCAGTCAGTTAAGCATCTGTCTCCTGGTTTCAGCTCAGTTAATGATCTCAGGGTCATGAGATGGAGCCCTGCATTGGGATCAGCACTCAACAGGGAGTCTGCTTAAGTTTCTTTCTCCCTCTACCCTTCTCTTCTGCTGCACGCACACACTGTCTTTAATAAATAAATCTTAAAAAAAAAAGAATCAAACTTGTAATTCGCACTTGAGAGAATTTAAAGGATTCTTTTGTCAAATAAAGCTATATGGTAAATGAATTTTTATAATTACAAAGTGTCATTCAATCTCAAATTATCTAAAAAGAGGCATGCTTCTCTCATTTTCAAGACTCCCATGGGTAATTTTTAATACTCTCAGACCTGGAAGGGGATAAATTTAGAAAACACTTAGGAGGATAGAACTCAAGAGAGACAGATAAGTATTTTGACTTGATTCCATCCCACTGACTATGAATGGGATTGACTACAAATACCATCACAGTTGATTTTTTCCTATCATACCCCAAGATTCTACACTTCTATTTCAACGTTAGCACATCTAACAGGAAACCAACTTACCTCAGACCTAAATATCAATAGTATGATAAATAAAAAGCGAGACTGTCATTCTTTGGCATGACCCACATAAACCAAGTTTCTGAAAACTGAAAAAGTTATCTCATCCAGCCTATAAAAAATAAACACACCCTAGAAAGATTGCCAATAAAAGTTACTATCACTCAATATCAAATCTTGTATATTGTTTTCTTAGCAAATGAGCAATTCCTATCTAGTTTGCAGCAAACGGGGGATAAATACAGCAGGACTAATGCATTCGTTGGTTCACCTTTGGCTGACTGGAATATGGTCTATACATTACCACACTATAGACTGGGAGGTCAACTTTGTTTAATTACAAGCAGGCTACTTTGGGTCTCTAGATACGTAAGGTGCTTGTCAATTCAACTCTATCCATGGTCAGAACTTAGGTCATCCAAATGAAAGTCAACACTATGACAGACAAGCAATGATTTACTTTATTTAGGCTGAATTTATACCTTCCTAGTTAACAATGTCAATAATTTTAAAACATATTTTCATTTTCTTGGGGGGGGGGTCACTACCAAGAGTGAGTTATAAACAAGCATATAGAGATCTGTGGCCCTCTCCAGTTTTCTTTCATATGTTCTTCCTTACACCTCATAACTTTTACTTCTTTGAGAAACTTCTAGACAAGCATGAGACTAAGGAAAGTTAAATCAGTTCGCCAATAGGTAACTTGCTTTATATAAATTCAATTTCCAACTTCTGGAAATAATGACAGACACAAAATTTTATTTAATTTTTTAATAAACCATAAAATTTAAATATTCAAATAAAAAGAAACAAAAATAGATATTTAAGCCAGCACTAATTTCTGTGTTTATTCTTCCTCTGGGGATTGGGGCTTGACTTACCTGGGACAAGAGCAGAGTATTACAGTTATGATGCTGGTGCAATAATGAACTAGTAGCAACGGGTAATGGCTTGATAAAATTTACTTTCAAATCTGGAAGTAAAGATCAGCAGCTCACTTGAGTCCACTGCAGAAACCTCAAACTAGTTTTGTCTGTGGAAAACTACTATGGCTTACCGTTCTTACCACACTTTCTTCTTCAGAGCTTAGCACTCCCTGGCATTTTGATCCTTTTGTTCACTGAAGCTCACTTCAGTCTGTCAAAACATCAAGGGGGAAAACCCCCAAACTGAATAGACGAATAAACACTTTTAATGTGAATAATCATATTCAGATCAACCTCTTTTGAAAAAATACAAGTCAGTGGGTTTTTTGTCCTTAAGCAGCTCAAATATTGTTATTTTTTTCTGCCTTTGCTAAAATGGCACTTTTCATTTTATTGACATTTGCCAATTATGTTGAATTTTCTCACGTTGGTACCCTGTTTCTCTTGATTGAGGCTTATCCATTCCACTCCAGAATATCTGATCTTTGACTAACTTTATCCCATTCTGTGAATAAATATACTATTATTAATCAGTGGAAATCACAAAAGGAAAAAGGAAGCAGTGAGCACTAGCAGGATCTCACTTTGACATTTGTACAATTTTTATAAGAAAAACATTCATTTTTATTATGGAATCTAAAACCATTATTGTATGATACTATGTCTTTTAGCATATTCAAATGGGTAGACATTCCATGTGGACAGCAAGCTAGCTCACAAGAAACAGTGTGATGCACAAGTATGTTCAGCTGGTAGAACCCCAGCAGCATGGTAATAAAGTGCAGCAAAAATATCCTTATACTGAATAAGAACTTCAGGAACCTCTGAATATTTTTGGTAAAGTTGAGGAAAAGCTACTACAGTCAGGAGATTGGTAATCTTTAGACGTCAAAGACTGGCTGCCAGGGGACACAGTGAAATATTAGACCTGAAGCCAATGAAAACCACTAGCTTGGAAAGGACTGGGTTTTCCCAAAGAACCAAAATTATCTTATACAGATGCTTAGCATACTATGATTTGACAGGTTTACAGTGATAAAACAGCAAAGATAAATGATAACATTTATACCTTTAGCATGTAAAGAACACAGACTTAAAAAGTGGCAGCAAGAAATTCTACGACAGCTCCTGAGACAAGTTATCCTACGTCCTCCATCTACTTCATGTCAGTGACGACCCGCCTGAATGGTAACACAGAGTAAAAACAGTGATCTACTGTATGTGAGTCAGAAAGTACTGGAAAAGTGACAAAATCGTATGTTATTAAATGACAAAACATATTTAGAGGCTTTATTTAAAAATCTCTCACTGTTCATTATCAAAGTTACAAGATTGTTTGCATACCAATAGACAGACTGTAAACATAGGAAATTTTCATTAAGGAAAGATGGGTTTACTGTAATTGGATCTTTTACAAAAAATTACTGCAAGTTATTGGTAACAGAATTTCTCTTTTACTTTCTTAAGTCTAATTCTCTAGAAAATTAAACCAATGTTTCCACTCCCTTGAGCTCAAGTTCAATCATGGTCACCTTAGGAAATACCCCTGTTTATTTGTTAATCAGAAATACAAATCAAGTGGCACATATTTCCATTTTCTTCTTAGGCCAAAGGTTTCGGCTTCATTATATTTTACAAGAAAACAGAAGACTTGCAGTGGTCCTGTGAAGTCTTTCATGTCGCAGCTGAGGTTTAATGACGGCAGTGGAGGAAAGCAGTGGTGATGCAAAGTAAGACCAGCCCAAGTGCCCTTATCTGACATGGAATCATCTTCCTGTTTGGCTTGTAGTAGTGTTTCTGGTCAGGTTGCCTCCACCAAACCTGACTGAAACAGAAGGGTGACATGCTCTGGTAAATCCTGTTTAAGGGTGATTCCGTTCAGGCACAGAGTTGATCCTTCAGTCTGTTGGTTGTGGGATGATACTAATATGAAGAAAATTATCTGGGTAGCTCAGATGTTCACTCAGCCACTGCAGAGGTGTTTCCAACATTGGCTCAATTCCATGAATCATCACTTGATTCTTTTTTTCTCCATCTATTCCAAGAAAGAAATCCAACAGTAATGAGGAAGGGTCAAGACAGAAGAAAAAATAATCTGTTGCCTTTTGAGAATCCTTGGTGAGGTAAATGGGTTTAACAGCTTTAACAAGTTAAACGTGGTCTGTCTCCTGAGCAGGAAATGTGGACATGGAGAAAGTTCAAATGTTGCAATAGGTATCACCCAAAACAGAAACCTGAGGGTTGCAATGAATTCTGATAAAAATTCTGTTGCCATATGTGAAAGTATTCATTCTTTCTTAATTACTGTGCTTACCTAAGATTGACGTTAATGAAACTATAGTGGAGAAAACAGCCCATTGTACCCACTGACCAAAATTTATTTTAGTTACACATTAAAAACTGTACTATATGGTTATTAAATATGACAGGTATATGAAGTAGGTCAATACATATTTAAAATATGTAAAATAGAAATATGACTAGAAATCATCAAAAATAAGATCAGTGTTTAGGAAGATGTTTAATGAAACAGATGGGAGCTGTAGGTTAATTTTCAATCAATTTGTTCAAATATATATCAGAAAGTTTTAGAGACACGGAGTTACAGTTCTAATGAGAAGGAACTAAGAGTCTGACTCAGGATTCCTGTTTTAGAGTCACGAAAACTGATTGATTTCTGTTAACACCCGTTTGCTAATTAAAAGAGTGCTGCAATTCACACTTTTCTTTCAACTTCAAATTTTACTACAGATTTAAGGTAAATTGTGTGTCTTTTATGATTCTGATATGATGTACTAACAACTTTTACAGTAAACAGCAGTTCCCTCCTAACCATTTCTTTGGTTGTTATAGGAAAACAAAGAAAGCAAAACCAAATTCCCTTTTTGAAAGCAAAACAGAACCTTCAAGAAACTTTGTGTCACTCCTCCAGCACACTTCTTGGTTTGTCTCTCTTAATCTCTCCAAAATACAATGTCTAAACCTCTCAGCTTCCTGGAGACAAGAGACAAGGAAGGAAACAGAGCTCAGGGAACTGCAGGAGAGGGAAATACCCTCCTTTCCCCCTTTCTTCTCTGTTCATCCCTAGTGCTCTAATGCCCAGGCAAGATGGGCTGATGAGGTATGGTGAAAATGGCGTGGCTGGCACCTGAAACAAGAGACCCTTTTAAAGAAGTATTTAAACTTCCCCTTAGAGGCAGCACAAGTCCTGGGAGGTGACAGTCAACAGATTGACAATAAGAGAAGACACAAAGACACTACAGGGAATTGATAAAATGATGCCAAATATACAAAGCTTTTAATAAACACACTCTCAATCCCAAACATGAGCAGAAGTCCCAAAACAAACCCCTGAATCACTGCCATACTTTAAAACAATTTTGGAAAAAAACATGGCCTCCTAATACTTCTCCCCTAAAAAAAGGCTTTCAGGTTTTGATTTTTCTGACAATCTTTGTTGTATCTACACATACTTTTTACACAGCTGCGATCACAGTGCTAATACAATGACTAATTTTCATAATGATGGGAATCATCTATAATAAAAGATTAAGCAATATACTATAGACTATAGAAAGCATGGTATTCGTACTCTGAGAATATTTTAAATTGTTGGTATTCAAATGGGTAAACCCTCAGCTATCTGGAATGATTCATTCTTTGTAAGTTCTAGATTGCCAAGGTTTCACTGCATTAAATCTTTCTTAGAATATTTGAAAACACTTCCGGTATAGTTCTCTTCATATTCTTATGTATATTTCTTTGAAATATTTTAATATTCTCAGAATCTTCCTCCTACTTAGCACTGAGTCAAAAAATGAAAGAGCAGTGGTATAAGAGTTCCTTAACTGTAAAATTTTTCCTTAAGCCAGAGCTACCTTTGGATACTCTGAAACAGAGTATAAGAAACAAGTCTCAACTCAAGATCCAAAATATTATTTCTAAGGCAATATTTAAATGTGAGAGCAAATACAATATGGCATACAATCCACTCATGCATAGTGTGTTTGAAAGGCAAAAGACCAACCCTGTTACAAAAGTATCGATGGGAGTCTGAGTTGTACAATATAAGGTGGAGAACATCAGCACTATTCAAATACCTTGTAAAACAAACCTAACAAATCATGTTATCAGAGACCTGAATAGGCAGCACTGATTCTCTGGTTTAAATTGGGGCCACTTTTAATATGTAACATAGAAGTGTCACTAAACTCAGACAACTATGGAAATGCATCTAGGACTGTCATATTTCCCAACACAACAGTTTAAGATCTTAAATATATATTTTGTCACTGCCTACATTTATCCAAATACTTCACTGTGTATATTTATCTTTGTTGTTTTCAAACTTCCCCCATTAACACAACTGCCACCAGAGGAATACCTAGAATGGAAGAGCAGTTCCCTTGGAACTCTTAACTAAATTTTCCCTCTTATCCATCACTATATCCCCAGTGCCTAGCATGGTGCCCAACACCTAGTAGTAATCAGTCAATGTTTTCAGAGCTTGGATAATCTTGTTGCTGGCAGAAGACACCACCAGAAGACACGACCAAAATTAATGTGTAGAGAATAGTTTCTGATGGCTGCCACTATTAAGTAGAAGAGCTCTACCTATAAAGACTGTTTTGGTTATTAAAATAATAAAAAGTCAAAATGTTTCCAGATAAGCCAAGAAGTACATACACCATCACCTGAACTCATACTACCATAAAGAACAACAGAGCATGATAGACATTTTGGTGATAACAGAACAGAACAAAGCAGTGAAGAATTGGCAAGATGTTTCTTGTTTTCCTAAGAGTAGAAATGAAACACTTGATATTGTTAAAGTAAATCATGTTTTTGGTAAATATGTTTTTGTGTTTCAAAATGGGAATCTAGAGAATTTAATACTTGGGAATTAGAAATATATCACTACAAAGCAAATGACTCAGGAGAAGAATGTTATACCACACCTCACCCACTCAGATTTTTTTAAAAAGGTAGCGTGATGCTTTAAAAGTAGGCAAACATTTGAGACAGTAATCAAGTGAACTAGTTCTATATGAAATTCTCTCATACAGAGCACTTTTGGGGGGTAACTCTGATTTTGATATAATTTCAAACTCCTGGAAAAGTTGCAAGAGTAGTACAAGGAATTCCCCTTCACCCAGATTCATCAACTGCTTACATTTTGCCCCATTTGCCTTATCATTCTGTATGTATACAATTATTTTCTGAATCATCTGAGAGTAAATTAGAAATACTGAGCCCTTTCCCCCTAAATGTTAGTGTGTACTTGCTAATAAGGATATTCTTTTACATAACCATAATACAGTCATCAAAATTAAAAAATTAACTGATATAATATTACTGTGTAAGCATTTCAAATTTTATCAACTATCCCAATTATTTCTCTCACCTATCTAGGATCCAGTCCAGGAATCACACATGCATTTAATAGTAGATAGTTTCTGTTTTCTTAACCTTGACAATTTTGAAAAGCACATGTCATTATTTTGTAAGATGTTCACGTAGCAATTTTTAAACCTAATTGTTTTAATTCATCTTGTAAATGTAAGGATAGTCTTCATAAATACTTTGGGTTTATAAATTAAGGAAAGGACAGAAAAATAAAATCAGAGACACTATTTTCATTAGTTAGAGGAGGAATTCAACTTACTTTAAGAGTTAGATATTAAGTCCAAGAAAATCATATATCAACACAAAGAATATAATAAAATTTCATTTCTGGGGCAACTTGGTGGCTCAATCATTAAGTATCTGCCTTTGGCTCAGGTCATGATCCCAGGGTCCTGGGATCGTGCCCCATACTGGGCTCCCTGCTCCGCGGGAAGCCTGCTTCTCCCTCTCCCACTCCCCCTGCTTGTGTTCCCTTTCTCGCTCTGTCAAATAAATAAATAAAATCTTAAAAGAAAAATTCATTTCTTATATTTATCTTACTTATAAATCTAAGGATTCTAAAAGAAGATAAAAATGTAAATATATCACATAATTTTGTATTATCACCAACAGCCTAATAAAAACAAACCCAATTCTTAACTACCATCTACTTTAAAGTGAACATTTTTAGAGCTGTGTGACATTTTAAGAAAAATATATTCAGACAGATGTTGGTTGTATGATTAGAACGGTAAAGAATTACATATGGAAATAAAAAGAAAATTTGTATTAGCCACACAAGTCATTAATGAAAATTATGAACTTAAAACAATGGTAACTTACGTATATATAAAAAAATGATGCCTATATACAGGTGTGTGTATATACAAAATATACACTATGACTATAATGATATACATAATATAAATGAGACATAAGGGCACCTGGGTGGCTCAGTCGGTTAGCATCCAACTCTTGATTTTGGCTCAGGTCATGATCTCAGAGTCGTGAGACTGAGCCTCGGGTGTCAAGCTCCATGCTGGGGGTGTGGAGCCTCCTCGGGATTCTCTCTCTCCTTCTCTCCCCCTACCCCCCCCGGTCAAAATAAATGAAATTTAAAAAATAATAAAAAGATTAAAATATATATATAAATGAGCCAGAAAGGAACAAGGGCCAACTCTGCACTGTTGGTTAACAAGGTGCTACTGGAAGATGAATCGGGAGGCAGGCAAGCTGAATTCCCCTTCTGGTAATGAAGGACTCTTGAGTAGGCCTCAGATCTCTTTCAGGATGTCTCCTTATATATAAAATGAAGGAGTCTGTGTACATCCATGGTTTGCAAATCTGGTTGACGATCAGAATCATTTGGGAAATTTTAAAAAATATATAAGCTGGGCCCCTCTCCAGACCTTCTGAATCAAACTCTGGGATAAATGTACCCTTAAATAAATCTTACGATAATAAGGGTGTAGAATTGTCCTTAAATAAAATCTTATGCAGAAACCCGGTATATAATACAGGGGAGGGTGGGGCAGCTTTGGCTGATGTAGGATTGCGCATCTCCCAAATCCTGCTGCTTGCTGACTTACAACCCATGGTTAATTCCTGATATGACTCCATGGGTCAGTTTGTAAACCATGTTCTACAATAGAGGATCACTAGCATGTCTTACAGTTCTAGTATGAGTCTTTTATGCTTAAACAGCAAAATATTTCAGAGTTCAAACTAGCATAATTCACTAGTTTTGAATTTTTACACAAATCATTTAATCTTCTGAGTCTCAGTTTCCTCCTTTCATAGTGTGGATAAAGAATTCTAATCTCCAGGGTTGCATGGAGATTAAGTGAGATATCCAAGTAGAGCACTTAGCACACAGCCTAACACAAGGCTTGGACCCAGTAGGAACCCAGTGAAATTACTGACTTTCTTCCCCACTCCTCCCTCCTGCTCACTCCCCCAAAACACAAGAGTGTTGAAAATATTATAGAGTAAGTGAAGACAAAAGACTAGTTTTTAAAAGATCATGGTTTAGTAACAAAAAGTAAACACTCATTGTAACTCTTTTCCTATAATACAAAGTCATGGGAATAAGGTAATTCTTTCAGTACTAAGAGGTATCAAAAGATATATAAAAACCATGGATTCAATTATGTGATTAGCATGCAAAGTGCTGTGAGAATTTGGCCTAATGTTAATATACACTCTGAATTATTCAGTCCCATTATTATGCACTGTGGCACATAAATTTTATGAATGTGCTAAAAAAAAAAGATTACAACAAAAACCCAAACACTCAATTATTATGCAAACAACAGAATGACAGTTTAAAAAATTCCTTAAGCACTGTAAACCCTCTGAATTAAATTAGTAGTGCTCTCAACATGTATATTTAGTAAAGCATATCACTGACAAGTCAAATGAGCCCTACTGTGTTACTGTTATGTTATTTAATAGACTTCAGATAACATTCTTATTTTTTTATTTTTTAAGAGGCAATTATTCAGGTAGGGGGAAAAACTTTACAAAAAAATCTTTGTTATATATCTAAAAATATATTATTTGAGAACTGACAATATGTGAGGAATCTGCCTTTTAGAGATTTCTATTAGCAATGGCTCAAATCTTCCCCATCTTGATCTGCATTTTAGTCCTTATATTTTGGCCAATTTTCAGTAAGGAATATGACCTAAATGTCTTTAAAAATAGGTTAGCTGAGATTCTAGAGAGATGCATGGGTTTCATTTTTCCTTTTAACTAGTATACTAAATATGTATATCTAATTGAATTTAAAGGAAGCTAAAGAAATGGATGTTATACCTTCAAAGGTAAATGCTTTAATCAGAAAATTTCAGTTTAATTTTCTTAGCTCATATTTGTGAACATGGAATAGTAGAAATCTAAGGCTAAATGCTATAACCATTGTGTTTAGCTTTGTGGTTTCACATTTATATTTTATAATTCAGCAAAACACGATTTGTTATCTTGGAATGTGTGATGCTGAAGATAAACTTTGGAAAAATACTTAATACTTCTGAAAAAGTTTTAAACAAATGAAGAGATGAGCTTTTGGATTACCACTAGTCTGAACAATTTTGTTCCGTCTGACAAATTCTTTAACCTCTGATATGTTCATTAGTAAACGCCAACTAATTGAATCCATCGACATGAAAAACCACAGGCAGAAATCTGAAGTGCATACATCATGCTGAAGGATTTTGACTCAGCCTCAGCAGTAATAGTCAGTGAGGTCAGGTCAAAGAGGGTTAAACCAAGCCAGGATATAGCCAAAGGAATACATCAAACGCTGATTTTAAAAGGGCAATTAATCTTAGACAGAAATGCTTCCTGGGGAATGAGATCTCAATCTTAAGAGCACACTACATGATGTAGCAGTAAAAATGAACATATACAAGCTTACAGAGCTTTTATCCTATGATCACAAACAGAAGGAGAGTGCTGTTTATCGGAGAAATATAAACCCATTTAAAAATACTTACATTAACTTCTTCCGGATCTATACTCACTTAGCAGTACAGGTCTTAATGAATATATAATATCACAGTTAATATATGCCACATATCTCTTTCCATGTGTAATTTTTATATTTCATATATTTTAAAAATTATTTCTGCCCCAAATATTCCCAGAACATTCTAAACAAGATTTTCAAAACATGTCCATGTTAATTTTTTCATGGACTTTTGCTTATAATCTTTATATTTCTTAATGAGGAGAACATAAACCAAACTTTAAACAAAAGTAAATTTGCTAGATAATTAAAAGAAAATTGCATTAAATTAAGAGACTGTTAAGACCATCTTAAACTGATTAAAAGCCTCCTGGTAATTAGATAAAAATGTGATAAAAGTTAGAAATTTAAACTTATTCTTTTAAACTCAAAAAACAAAACAAAACTTTAAAAATATAGGTTCAAATGTTTTTGATCTGCTTTCATAAAATGACCCAGTGTAATTCTAGCTGAGTGTAACAGGGACCATTAATATTTGTCAAGTATGAATTACAAGATAGTTCATTGTTTTATTTAAAATGTAAGCAATAATTACACTTATATATGGTTTGAGTAAGGTCTCACAGGACTGTATTAATGAAGAGATAACTAGTTTTTTTTTTTTTTTTTTTAAGATATTTATTTATTTGACAGAGAGAGACACAGCGAGAGAGGGAACACAAGCAGGGGGAGCGGGAGAGGGAGAAGCAGGCTTCCCGCGGAGCAGGGAGCCCGATGCGGGGCTCGATCCCAGGACCCTGGGATCATGACCTGAGCCGAAGGCAGACGCTTAACGACTGAGCCACCCAGGCGCCCCGAGATAACTAGCTTTTAATCACCTGCATGTGTTATTATTTTGTTAAGGGAATTTTATTTTCTAGTGTTAAAGATGAAATTGTGCAAGTGTCTACACCCACTTTTTAAAAAGTCAGGTTAATTCATTTAACTTCTTGAGATTTAGATAAAGAACAATAATTGAGAGGAAATCAGAAGCATCTTCTGACAGGTACAGTAATCTCATCTCCACTCAGGGAGAATAAGGAAAATTAAGTTAATTATTTCTTTGACTTCAGAAAAGATATAGGTCAATGGACTAAGTCATTAACAGATTCTGTATCACCAAGATTCGTCCATACTGTCCATGTGGTGGGAAAAGCACAAAGACAGAGGGAGAGTGAAACAGTCAAGGCAAAGAATTTCCCTCATTTTAGTTTAGAATTTGATGGCAGAAAAGAAACTATATTATAACTACCAAGTTTAAACTGAGCCTAACAAATTGCTTCTGTCCAAACTTGAGTACAGTAGATTTTTGCCCAGGAGGGCTGTATTTAAAAGAGCTTCTTGGGCGCCTGGGTGGCTCAGTTGGTTAAGCGACTGCCTTCGGCTCAGGTCATGATCCTGGAGTCCCGGGATCGAGTCCCACATCGGGCTCCCTGCTCAGCAGGGGGTCTGCTTCTCCCTCTGCCCTCTTCCCTCTCGTGCTCTCTGTCTCTCATTCTCTCTCTCTCAAATAAATAAATAAAAATCTTTAAAAAAATAAATAAATAAATAAAAAATAAAAAAAAATAAAAGAGCTTCTTGAACTCCCATTGTGAATGCACTAGGTCACTCTTTCACATAAAATCTGCATCCAGTGAGGGAGAGAGAACAATGAAGAGCAGGGAATGTCAGGATGAGACTGAAAGAGCCAGTGACCAGTGACTCAGTCCCACAGACCAGACTCACAGTATCTCAGCAGAGCTATGAATGGGTCTTCAATGATTACTTGTGATTCGCTGAAACTTCGAATAAATGTGGGAACTACTGCTTAGGGTCTTCAATGAAAAACTTTCACCAACAGCAACACTTTCAGACCCTGCTACCTTTAGATTTTTACATTAAATATATTTTAACAAGCGCATGATAACTGAGCTGGCTGCAATGATTAAGTAGATGCCCTAGCTTCTTTCTTTCTTGCCAGAGCCAGATTTTGGGCATATTCTAATCATTTATTAAAAAAAAAAAAAGTAAAAATCACTGGCAGAGAACTCTTGCCATAATCTGATATATAAGCAGTTACAATATCAGTTTACATTTAAAGGTCATCATAAATTTATACCTTCTATGCATACATCAGATATCAAGTACCTGTCTTTGCAGAGTGGGATTATCAACAAACAAGAAAAAACTGCTTCTTTCTAACTCTACTTTGTAACAATTTCTTATGAGTACAGTTATTTAAAACAAAAAAAAGAAAAAGAAAAAAAATTTAAAAAACTGCAGGAAAAAGATGTTAACTGGAAAACCCTGGAAAAATATGATTATTAAATCTCACTTCAACAAATTCATTGTTTAAGCCCTATAACCAACCTATGAGGCTGGTAGCAGGAACTATCATCCGTATTTTACAAAATAAGAAACCTGGATCCATTAGAAGAAAAAAAGAAAGAAAGAAAGAAAAAACAAACAACTCAATGATCTTCCAAATCAGTGTGAAGGTAAAAGGGATATTACAATGAAAGCAAATTCTAAATGAGTGAAAAAAGAAGTACTGAAATTGTAAAACCTATTATTCTTACTCCTAAACCCTAGTTCTGATGAAGTTTGGGGGTTTGTAGGTTTTAGGTTTCTGTGGCATGAATTTGAGAACTGAAATACCACCTCTTTTGGAGGGGGTCAACATCAGCATGCCAACGGAAGTGACTACTGCTGGCTCAAGCCTCAAATCACAAGATATCAATCAACCAGCTTTAATTCTAACACTCAAAGGGTCTGCCTCATATGAATAACATGAGATTGTGATGTTTCTTTTCTCTAATTGCTCTATGTCTGAAAAAAATTATAACCTCAAACAGTTAATTCACTTTATAAACAACCTAATCTTAGGTTACAGAGCAAAGGAGAAAAAACGGTGAATGCACTATCTTCCTTTACTTTTTGTAAAGATCTATTTTGCTGCTTCTCATAAAAATAAAGCAATATAACTTTTTAAAGATTTTATTTATTTGAGAGAGAGTATAAGCAGGGGGAGTGGCAGAGGGAGAGGGAGAAGCAGACTCCCCGCTCAGCAGGGAGTCAGAAGTGGGGGTTTGATCCCAGGACCTGGGGATCATGACTGAGCCAAAGGCACTTAGCCTTAACCGACTGAGCCACCCAGACACCCCTAAAGCAATATAAGTTTTAAGTTAGACTACCTAAATGGAGTATAATTACCCCAACCCCAGTTGTTAACATTATCTTCCAATGTACTAACCAAGCAAATAGTCAATCACTTAGCTCCTCAGTGCTTTTCCCACATCTCTGACGTCACTGAAAATTTTCTTCACATTTATGGGAGAGAAGCAGAAAAATTTGGCTAGTCCCTCAGTAAACAGAGTAGGGAAATTTTAGACGAGCATTTTTGACCAAGTATTACCCCTAGCAACCAGCCCCAGGTAGCTGGTGAAGGATTCTACTTCTATGGTGCTCCTGTGGTATGTCTGACCTGGTCTCTCCTTTTCATCTAATTTCTGCTCATCTTTTAAGACAGCTCAGTCTTCACTACCTCATCCAGAATAGATAAGAGCAATTCCAGGTGCTTCCTAATATTCTTTGCGTATCTCCAGTCCTGCACACACCACATCTGGGCATCTTTCTGCCCATTCCAACTGCACCAAAGTTTCATAAAGGCAGGAACTATGTCTCATACCTCTTACTGTCTCCAGCGCCAGAAGTCAGTATGACGCAAAGGAAATGACTGACAAAGAATAAAATCCACAACATAAGATGGAAACCAAAAGTTAAATGGTAGTCTGGAAGGGTCTCAAGGAGTAAATAAATTCCCAGGAAGCAGAGCAGAGATGGAAATGCAAAAAGCCAAGCGGTTACAGGATTGTACTTGTTGCTAAGAGAGATGCCGGGAACTTCACCGATTTGCCATGGAATGTAAGCCTTGACCTACACATACACTCTATCTGTACAATAGCATGTATGAATTCAGGTTTGAACCAGCCCAACTGTGACAGAGGACTGATCACCTGGAACCCTGATATAAACTTATCAAAGTGAAAATGGACATTTTTATTCTCGTAAGCCTAACTTCCTAGATTCTTATATATTACATCAGAAAACTGGGAAATAAAATATGATTGGGCAAAAGCTTATCGGTGTTCTGTATTCTCTAAAGTAAAAGAATAAAAGCTATGTTTTTAAATTTCTGTTATTACTTTTTTGTAAGTTGTTTTTAATGAACAAAGCAAGAAGTATTTCACTTCAGGTCTGGTACAGAAGCTTAGCTCTGAGTCATTTTAACTACAGCTGACACCACAAAACAAATTTACCTGAGCTCACCTTTGGTTATCTCCTGTGACCTCTAATTTGGCTAACTCCTCTAGCCACTTACAAAACAAAACAAAAAAAGGAACACACAAAGCAGCTCATCATTAGTTACCCCACGAGAACAATGACCTAATAAGCACGTCTTCATAAATATCAGTACATTCTACTTTCATATGATGAAGTAAGGCAAAATTCCTTCACGCATGAATCACTTGTTGTAAGGAGCAGTAGACAATGGTGCCACATAACATTTATGAAATACTTTCTCTTTTTATCATGTGATGACAGCCACTTCTTATCCACACACACCCAATCTTAAAGTCTTTCGCTTTCAACTTAAGTCGGGCACAGGTGTTTCAAAATGCTTCACATTTGACAATACCACAGGTGTACTGAACCAGACAGTAAACAGTTCTTTACTGAAACAGTGACTTGATGTTTTGGATACCCCCACAGATCCTGAAATGACAGTTATTTTCCAATATGAGGTTACAAAAGGAAGAGGCAAATAAAAGTTTTTCCAAAGATAAGATACCGGTGTTAGAAACGTGGCCTCCTCTGGTATGCAAGGTACTATCAAAAGTACCTCAAAAGTATAGGTCTATTTATATCATTTCAATGAAGCATGTGTATAGTATGTGTGTGTACTCTAATCAATGTAAGCATGTGACAGCTGGGAAGTAGTCTGTCACAAAATTGCCTAAAAGGCAGATTTGTGGATTACAGTTGTGACTGGCTACCTCACTGGCCCCCTTCAAAAAAAATGTAAGGGAAATCACACTGTCTGTTCTCCAGGGATGGATGTGCAGGTTGGGCAGGCTACACATTTAGGAGACCTAAAGAGCCTTTAAAAGAATAAAATGCTTCACAAATTTGTGTGCCATTACTGTGCAGGGCCACACTAATCTTGTATGTATAGTTGTGATCTGGGTGTAGGAATGGTAAATGAGCACAAACATACATTCTGACAGAGTGTGCCAGCTCAAAGCACGTGACTGCTTTTCATTTTCATGTCTGAGTGTCATAGCCACCATTTTATAAGTTCAACAAGAAAAGTGGCCAGAATTACATACAGGAACAAACAAAAGAACAAAATGGACAAAACAACAGTAGAAGTTCAGGTTCCTAAGATCATACCAGTAAATACTATAGGAGAGAACAGCATGAAGGCAAGATCAGGTACTCAAACATAAATCATAGAATAAAGAGTTAGGAAAAAGCAAACATTTCAGAATGTTATTTTAAAGTAAACAAAAAAGTTAAAAGGTTGAAAAAGTGAAAATGAAAACAAATGGAAGCACGCTAAAGCAAAAAAAACCCCACGAAACCAGAAGATGGAGATTTGAGTTCTAAACCTAGTTCTGCAACTAAGAAGCTAAGAGATCCTTAGCTACTCATCTAAGAAATCAAGAGACTGAACTAAATTAACTTTAAGGCTTTATAATTAAAGATTCTTTAAAGATGTCAAATACAAAATTAACACCCAACCAATTTCTTCCTGTTCTCTAGTAAATCTCCCCTCATCACTCTGTGTCTTTGTTAATTTCGCTGCTGTCTGGGGCATACATCATTACAGAACAGTCTTCTTCCAAGGGTTTGAGTTTCTTTGTGATGTTCTCACTCAGTAGGCAAGGATCTTTTTTTTAAAGATTGTATTTATTTGAGAGAGAGAGAGCACACAAAAGCAGGGGGAGCAGCAGACAGAGGGGGGAGGAGAAGCAGGCTGCCTGCTCCCGATGCGGGGCTCGATCCCAGGACCCCAGGACCATGAACTGAGCTGAAGGCAGACGCTTAACGACTGAGCCACCGAGGTGCCCCAGGCAAGGATCTTATAAAGAAGTAAATTTTAAATGACATAAAGTTTTTCAAAGTAGACTGTCAAAAAATATCTAAGAAAAGAACAGTAAAGGGGCATCTGGGTGGCTCAGTTAACTGTCTGACTCTCGATTTCAGGTCAGGTCATGATCTCCTGGGTCCTGCGTCAGGCTCCATGCTGGGTGTGGGGCCTGCTTAAGATTCTCTCTCCCTCTGCCTCTCCCCCTGCTTCACTCTCTAAAAAGAAAGAACAGTAAGGTAGCCATTTCAATATAAACTTAAATTTCAATTGCTCTCTCTCTCTTTTTTTTTTTTAAACTGAAGTAGAGTTAACATAGAACATATGAGTTTCAGGTGCACAACACAGTGATTCAACATCTATATACATTATGAAATGATCATCACCGTAAGTCTAGGTACCATCTGTTACCATATAATTTCAATTACTCTTAGCTGATAAAAGCATTCTAAAAAAGAACAAAAAAAAAAGTACAGAGAAATGAGTAACTGAAAGCCAATGCTTGCAGATGGGACAGGTATGAAGTCTATGAGTCCGATTTCTGTTAGGAATAAAAACGATTAGTACCTTAATTATATTTCAAATGGAAAAACTAATCTATATTCCCAAATCCTCAAGAATGTGGCAAAAGAGACATTAAGCAGATTTAAAAAGAAAACAAACAAAAAACCAATCCTTATGGCATGGAGAAAATCAAATGGAATGGTAAGATTATTCCTGAATCAATAAAAGTTACTGGGAGTTTCTCAGTGAAAATTTCTGTAACCTTAGTTCAAAAATAAAAGTTTACTTAAAGAGCTCTATAAGGAGATACAAGAAAATGGCAATACTGGTTGTCCCTGGAGAAGGGAAACTGAATTAGGGTTTGGTAGATATAGGTAGGGTGAGAGACTTTTCAATAAATTCCTTTATGTACTTTCTGATTTGGGAACAATATAAATAAAATTTTTAAAATTATTTAACTGAAGATAATACATAAAAAACTTTAATAGGGCCTCATGAAAATGAAATACTTTTACTTTTCAAAAGAAAATTAAGACATGTCATAGACTAGGAGAAAATAATTGCAAATCATATGTCTGATAAAGACTTGTATCCTGGGATGCTTGGCTGGCTCAGTCGAAAGAGTCAGTGAATTTTAATCTCAGGGTTGTGAGTTCGAGCTTCATGCTGGATATAGAGATTACTTAAATAAATAAGACTTAAAAAGAAAAAAATACTTGTATCCAGAATTTACAAATAACTCTCAAAACTCAGTAGTAAGATGAAAACTCCATGAAAAAATGAGAAGGGCATCTGAACAGACATTTCACCAAATATATCCACAAATAATAATAAGCACATGAAAATATATCAACATCCTTAGTCATTAGGGAAATAAAAAATAAAACCAAGACATACCACTACACAACCACTAGGAAGGCTATAATAAAACAAAAAATATGTTGCCAAGGATCCAAAGCTGGTAGGACGGTAAAGTGATGCAGCCACTTTGCCAAAATTTAGCAGTTTCTTGAAAAATTAAACACAAACCTACCACACGACCTAGCAATTCCATTCCCGGGAATCTACTCAAGAAAAATGTAAACGTATGTCCACACAAAAACCTGTACGCAAATGTTCATAGCAGCATTATACATAAAAGTGAAAAGCTGGAACAATCCAAATACCCATCAGTCAGTGAATGAATAAACAAAATATGATATATATACCCAACCAAATACTACTCAGTAATAAAAAGGAACAAACTATTGATACATGCTACAATATGGATGAAACCCAAAAACATGACACCAAGTGAGAAGAACCAGTTGCAATGTCATACGATTGCATTTATGCAAGACACCCAGAAGGGGTACATTACAGAGACAGCAAGCAGACCAGTAGTTGCCTACAACTGGCAGTAGGGGCAGAGATGAGCTGCAAACAAGCACAAGGGAATTTCTGAAGTGATAGAAATGTTTTAAAACTACATTACGGTGACAGCTGCACAACTTACAAATTTATTAAAACTAAAAATTGAAATGCAAAAAATTATTTAACTGAAATTCTTACTGAAAACTAAAATTACACAGCAATAAAGACAGACTACGATTCTCCAATAGTATTCTAATCAACTTAATGTTAACTGTGCCAGATCTAACGATCCTAAATAGGGTTTCAGGTAATGACACAAGGAAAGAATTCAGTATGTGAAATACTGAGTAAACATTTTTACCCTAGCACAAGAGATATGAGGATGTGTAAGACACCATCCAAACCCTTGCCTATGGAGTGTAGTAGAGCACAGTGATGACAAATGATACAGTAAGACCTTATACAGTAATATTTATAACCTCTTAAACCAATGAAACTTTTTAATTTCAACAATTCTGAGTAGCAGTCAATGATCTTTTTCATCAATCCCTTCTGGTACTGGTTCTGATGGTATCTTAGATGCCCCCCCCTTTACTCCTCCTATTGAGCATTTGTGCACTTTAGAAGAGCTAGATACAGGAATGCCAAGAAAGGCAAAGCAAATTTGATAAAGGGAAATAGTTACAGTCATAGACGAAATGACCTATTTTGAGTTCCATATTCTTTGTTTGGTCATTTAGGCTGAAATACCAACATTCCCCTAGTCCCACTTTGTTTCCAATTGTGGTTGTTAGGCAAACTATTTCCTTAGACACTACATGCTTCTTGAACTGTGTGATATAGTTAATTAGTTACATAAGTAATAATACAATTACCCCAACTTAGAGTATGTTAATAATATTAGAAACATACCATTATCTACTGAAGTTATACTGTTATAATAATATTATTTATTATGCCTTACCTCTTTCTATAAAGGACAAAGTAGCAAGTTTAAAAATTTCTCTGTATAATAAATACAAGTCTGTACAACATATTAACAAATATAGTAGCATTCCACTGAAATTTCCCCAATAGCTTGGTAACCAACAGAACTATGATTGCAAGTCATTCAGTTAACAGGGTGATGATCATATTATGGTACATTGATACGAAGGACCATAGTGCTGCTATTTAAAAAACAGCTTTAAAGAATTCTTAATGACTAAACCTATGCTCATGTTGTTAGGTGAAAGATGCAATAGGACATACAATTTTACAAACACATGTACACCCCTCTCAAATAGTCAAGTGTCCAAATGCATGTGTGTGTCAATTGTGGTCTCTATGAGTTAGGGGACGATAGCATTTTTCTTCTTTTATTGTTTTTGCATTTTCTTTGTCTTCCTTATATTGCAATTAGGAAAATAGAATCCAGCAATTTTTATATTTTTCCTTTGCCTACAGGAAATTAACTTTAACCTAAGCTACAAAATGAGGACTACAAAATAGGATAAGTTCTTAATTGCACATATGAAATGTCAATGCCTAAGCGAACAATGCTGAAACATTAGGAAGTGGTAGAAAATTCAAATAAAATACTTATCCGTTATTCAGTATTTTGAACTTTAAAATATTAACCAAATGGAAGAAAATTTTTTTACCATCTCTTATTCCTTTTGAATGAGGAGACACAATGCAAACTGTAAAATAGTACTGACCAGAACTGAACCCATAAATGAAAGACCCAGGACACCAGATATGTGGTAAGAGAGTAATTAAAAAGCACTATTATTTTATTTTGCCAAAGAGAGTCAATTCCTTATTTTGTTAGTGTCAATAATTTATAAAATAATAAATAAAATATTAAGCGTTTCTGTTTCAAAAGATTGTTCCCTACGAGATAATGAAAATATTTTCCTCAAGTAACCAGTAAATGTTATTTATAAATGCAGAATGCTTATGTTATACCTCAGTAACAAAGAGAAATGAAAGAAATGTTTTCATGTTGCTGACTATATTACCTTCAGGAGCAATTGCAGAAGGACAAACTTCTTTGAGGAGATCGCCTAGTGTATGCAATTGTCCATCTGCAGCCACAGGACGAAAAAGCTTCTGCATGAAAGGTCGTTCGGTTGTTGTCTATTTAAAAAATGAAAAAAGAATTCAAACAATTAAGTCTTTGTTGCTGTGAATTACAAATTAATAGATCAGAAATTTAAAGCTGGCATCAGATGCCTTCTGATATAGTGTAATCAGAAGCATACAATATCACAAATGTGGTAATATTACCAAAAATGCTTAACATAAAATCAAGTAAATCTAATCATGAGGAAGCAATCAGACAAATCCAAAATGTGTGACCCTCTAAAGACAACCGGCCAAAAAAGAAAAGGAGAGAAAAGAAAACACAAGACAACTGGCTTCAACTCTTCAAATAAGTCAAAGGCAGAACAAAACAATACAAAAAGATTAAAAAGGATTGGTGAGATATAACAACTAAATACAAAAATAAATCTCGACTGAATACTGGGTTGGAGGGAAAAATCAGCTATAAAAGACATTTTTAGAATAACTGAGGAAATGCAGAATGAACATTAGATAATATACCGAATTAACATCAAATTCTTAATGGTTATAAGGACAATATCCTTTAAGAAATTCATGCTTACATATTTAGGGATGAGGAGCATGCTGTCTGAAACATACCTTCAAATGGTTGAGAGAGAGTGCGCACGAGCGCGCATGAGCACAAATGTGGGATAATATTAACTACTGGTGAATCTAGGTGAACGGTATACAGTCTTAGTTGTTTTATTATTTTTTCTATACATTTGAAAATTTTTAAGAATTTTTTCTCATAGAGAACAAACTGATGGTTGTTAGAGGGGAGGAAAGTGGGGGAGTGGAAAAAGTGGGTGAAGGGGACTGGGAGATATAGGCTTCCAGTTATGGAATTAATAAGTCACAAGGATAAAAGGTACAGCATAGGGAATACAGTCAATAGTACTGTAATAGCATTGTGTGGGGACAAATGTAACTACACTTGTGGTGAGCACAGCATAATGTATAGAATTGTCAAATCATTATGTTGTGCACCTGAAATTAATGTTAATGGTGTGTATCAACTATACTTCAATTTAAAAAATTAAAAAGAAAAATCAGAATCCAAAAAAATTTTCAAAATACCAGATATAGCATTTCCCCTGACAACTGTTATTAGCACTATGTCAAAATTTACTGCTAATACTTTCAATGTATTGCCCACTTTTAAAATTCAGCTTCATTTACAGGAGCATGACAGCAACGAGGAAAGCATCAGGACACAGTGCAGAGGCCCTGGAATCAGCCAGTGTACGAATAGTACTATTATTTATGCACTCTATGATTCCACATCCAGTTTCTTTGGAAAATTGGGACATTCTGTATCTCTTAAGTTTGTTGTGGAAAAGAGTGAAGAACTATGCCAAACACACAGAAAGACAGAGACATACAGAGAGAGAGAATGAATGCGCTAATGTTAAGGATAATAAACACCCTGCCTCCAACTGTTATTTTATTTTAAGATGTTAAGTTTTCATATTTTAAGTTTCCAGGGATGAAAAATCATAAAAACATACAAGAAGAGAACAATGCCTTATATTTTATAAGTAAATATACTCATATACTCATATTTACATATAATATTTACATGCAGCATTTAAAAAAATTTTTACATTTTTATACATTTTCATATAGTGCTTTATGAGAAAATGATTTCAAATACCTAACCATTAAAGACAAGTTTGCTTGTTTTTTAATCACAGAGTGTAGCTCAATTTCTTCAATGTAACTATTATAGATTTGGTATAAAAAATAATGTTTTTAAGTATGGACATAAACTAAAATGTAAGAAAAATAGACATGATACACTACAGTGAGCTACCTTTCCCAGCTTTTTTTTTTTCCTTTTTAACTAGGCTCCACACCCACAATGGAGCCTAACGCCAGGCTCAAACTCACGACCCTGAGATCAACACCTGAGCCGAGATCAAGAGTTGGACGCTGGGCGCCTGGGTGGCTCAGTTGGTTAAGCGACTGCCTTCGGCTCAGGTCATGATCCTGGAGTCCCAGGATCGAGTCCCGCATCGGGCTCCCTGCTCGGCAGGGAGTCTGCTTCTCCCTCTGACCCTCCTCCCTCTCATGCTCTCTGTCTCTCATTCTCTCTGTCTCAAATAAATAAATAAAATCTTTAAAAAAAGAATAAAAAAAAAAAAAGAGTTGGACGCTTAACCAACTGAGCCACCCAGGCACCCCTACCTTTCCCAGCTTTATGCTGTGTATTCAGTGGATACATAAATAAATGTTAAAAATTGTATTCCAGTAATAGTTAAGTATCTGTGGTAAGTATGTAAAAAAGCCTTGATACTTGATAAAATCTTAATACGCATTAAATATAAAGCAATTCATTTCACTAATTGAATTCTTTATGGATTTTTTTTAAAAAGTATGACTGATAACCTTCAATTTAGGAAGTTCATACATTTTACACAAGATGAAACTGAGAACGATGTGATGCACAATCAAGGATTAACTATGTGAAGATAATAAGGGTTAGGGGAGTTCAGAGAAGAAATAAATTGAATAGAGGACTACAGTAATTATTTAAAATAGCCACCACCCACTTAGGGCTTTCTATCTTCCAGGCAATGAAGAGGCTTTTAAGACTTTTTAGCAAAGGAAGTGACGTGATGAAAGAGGCTTTTTCTGAAGGCTAATGGAAAGCAAGCACTGTGTACGATGACTTGGTTAAGAGGTAACATCAGGAAGACGGGTGAGAGGCTGTCTGAATAATGCAAGCCTATGTGATGACAACTGGGGCTGGGTCAGAGGAAAAGGAGGGTCAGGACTATACCACCAATTAAAAAAAAATAAAGTTAACATGTATCATCCATGGTCTGATCTGAAAACACTAAGATTTTCAACAAAGTCAAAAAACTTTTCAGATTCATTCACCCCCTACTTAGTGACAAAATTGTGAGGTGAAGGCTATAATAATACATATTAAAACAACCTGAAAACAATAGGCTAAAAAGGCCCCAAGTGGGCTTATTAGCTAGATATTAAAAAAGAGAAAGTGTCCTCCACTCCCATTCCTAGAAAAATGGCCTATAATTTCCCTGTAGCTCTCTTTCATCTACTCTCCCAAATCTGAGTAGTGATAATAAAGGTATAACTTCAACAACCTCTGTAACGATGTTACTTGCTTGGGTGAAGGAGAAAAGGCCATGTACTATTAACATATTCTAAGTAAGTTCTGTAGAATAGTAACCAAGAAAACTCTCATTAAAGTGCTGTTTCTCATGTAACAAAAACCTTACTGTAAAAGAACAATTACCCAAAATACCTCAATCAAAAATGTAATAAGCATCTTCTATTTAATATTTATCAGACCTTTATATTCTTATTCTTTAAAATTTAGTATTCTAGAAAAGAGCAGTTAAGTGTCTGAGTAAGTTACACCAAAGATTATGAAAACTACTCAATTTTGGGAGTTACTGCGCCTTAAAACAAAAGCCCTTCACATATAGATCATGCCTTCAAGTACTGTACAGAGGTTCGGAAGGGCAATGGGAATGGAGGGTAGATTCATGCAAATTTCTTGGCAGATCTCATTAAACCTAAGCTGAAGTTCAGCAGAGAAGATTAAATTATGCTAGAAGTATTTAAAAGCAATCTTCATCTTGAATATAGCAAGAATTTTAAAGATAGAAAAAACTCCACAAACATGAATTCTGCAAACTTTGATTTAGTATACATGAACTGGACAATGCTAACAATATCCATGTAATCTGAATCTTAGCCTGACAGACAAGAAAGCTGCTCTAACAGTAATATAATACAATATTTACTTAATCTAGCCATTTACTTGTAAATATGCAAACTATTTTCAGTGACTTCCAAGAAGCAGTATTGCTCTCATAAGAAATAATATGACTTCAAAAAGTCATCTTTGAAACTGCCCTTATTACTTTAACAAATATGTTACTCATTTCTTAAATACACCAAATAGAATATAAAATTGGGGTGCTACTGGCTGGCTGCCCCTCCTCCCTCCTCTACTCATGTACCCCCACCAATTAAACAATAACTTTTCCTATATGGAAACGTTATGTGGTTGATTTGCCTTGGAGATATACTGAAGAGAGGCAAAGGAATCAAATTTATAAAAATGATAAATCTGTAGAAGTTTAGTGAATCTTATATATTTTCTTCAAGTGACAGTTCAAGAGTTACACTCAAATTCTTAGAGAGGATGTGTGTTACAACTATAGTGTAAACTGCAGGCTAATCATATTACTAATCTTGTATCTAAGGAACAAGAGACAGAGAAAAGGTTTATTTCCAACACAGCCAAACAGGTTAACCCAACAGGTTAACATTAAAACTGATAAAACAAGAAATGCTGACTTACTATGTTAGGCTGAAAGATAAGATAATGTATGAATGTTAAGAGTAACAGGCACAATGGATATATCATTAAGACCAAGGTTGATTCTTATGAGTTACATAAAGTACATACTGCAACAAAAACGCAAGGCAGTTGTTGAAGAGTACAGGCTTTGGAGCCAGAAAGAACTGGCTTTAAGTCCAGGTTCTGTCATTTATTATAGATCCATTGGCACAGTTAGCTGACTTTCCTGAGCCTCAGGAATAATTATATGTATGTACACATACATGCATGGGCATAAATGGAGATAATATCTACATTGTAGAGTTTTTGAAGTAATAAAATGTAAACATAGCACAATCGTGGTACATATGATTACCTAAATACACATCCTAAAACATGTCAACAGTTTTAGTTTTATCCCAATTTAGCAGACTTAAGTTTATTCAAATCTTATTTTCTCTTAAGTTCACTTGTCTGGATGCTAAATCATGAAATTCAGCTTAAAGGAAATATTGATACACTAGACCTCATGAAAATAATTTAAAAAACCCTTTTGTTCTGTAAAAGATCCTATGAAGAAGATGAAAAGACAAGCCACAGATGGGGAGAGAATATCTGTAACCACATTTCCAATAAAGTTCTTATATCTAGAACACATAAAAAACTCTAAAATGCGGGGCGCCTGGGTGGCTCAGTCGTTAAGCGTCTGCCTTCGGCTCAGGTCATGATCCCAGGGTCCTGGGATCAAGTCCCACGTCTGGCTCTCTGTTCAGCAGGGAGCCTGCTTCTCCCTCTCCCACTCTGCCTGCTTGTGTTCCCTCTCTCACTGTCTCTCTCTGTCAAATAAATAAATAAAATCTTTAAAAAAAAAAAACAACTCTAAAATGCAACAGTAAAAAAAAGCAAAGAATTCAATTAGAAAATGGGCAAAAGACAGACATTTCACAAAGAGGATATACAGACGGCCAGAAAAGCACATGAAAAGATGTTTGACACATCATTAGCCATTAAAGAAATGCAAATTGCAATACCCCAATGCATTACTACACACCTAAAAGAATGTCTAAAATAAAATGCTGGTGAGCTTGTGGAGACACTAGATCATTCCTACATGGCTGGTGAAAATGTAAAATGGTAAAGACCCCTCTGGAAAAGAGTATGGTAGTTTCTTACAAAACTAAACATGTATCTACCATATGACTCAGCAATTGTACACTTGAGTATTCCCAGAGAAATGCAAACTTATGTTCTCAAAAAGCTCATACATAAATGTTCATAGCAGCTTTACTTGTAATACCCCCAAACTGGAAACAATCCAATATCCTTCAGTAGGTGAATGGTTAAACTACCTATGGTGTATCTATACCATGGAATTCTACTCAGCAATAATAATAAAAATAATAATAATAATAGTAATACCCTATTAATATATGGAATAACTTGTACGGAACTTGAGGGAGTTATGCTACATGGAAAGAGCCAATGTCAAGCATACATACTGTATGATTCCATTTATGTAACATTAGTAAAATGATAAAATTTTAGAAATGAGAACAAATTGGTGATTGTCAGAGGTTAGGGAGAGGAAGAAGTGAAGTAGGTGGCTGCAGCTATAAAAGGGTAGCCCAGGGGTGCCTGGGTGGCTCAGTCGTTAAGCGTCTGCCATCGGCTCGGGTCATGATCCCAGGGTCCTGGGATCGAGCCCCACATCGGGCTCCCTGCTCAGTGGGGAGTCTGCTTCTGCTCCTCTGCCACGCCCCCCCCCCCGCCCAAATGCGCGCACGCGTACGCTGTCTTAAATAAATAAATAAAATCTTTAAAAAAAAAAAGGGTAGACCAAGGAATGTTTGTGTTGGAACAAAATTAATGAAATATGAAAAAGGTTTGTGGGTTGTATCAATGTCACTTTCCTGGTTATGATATCATACTATATATAATTATACAAGATGTCAAGAATGGAGGAAACTGGGTGAAGGGTATAAATATCTTTCTGTATTATTTTTTAAAACTGCATGTGAAGATTATACATGCTAAAATGATGTAAAGCATTTAGAACAATGCCTAGCACATAGTAAATGCTCAATAAGTGCTGTTAATGTTCTCATTAAATGGGACTTGACACACTCAAGAGAAATTTACTGAACACAAATATGTATTTTGTATTGAGTCATAATACAAAACATGCAGGATTATAAGATACACTAATCTCACAGCCATTCTGTCACTACATAGCATTACCAATAATTTTACTGTTTTGGTCATATATATTATATTAACACATAATACGAATCAGAAATGTCGGTTTTGTCAAAAATGACAATTCACAGCTAGAAGGGTACATATCTGGCTCACTGACCATGGAGTGAGACCATGGAGTCAATGACCATAAAGAGGAGGAAGAATCCCATCAGACAGTAAAAGGAGATTCTATTCACTGAAACAAAGTGAGATTAAAGTTATGAAAGAGAAAAACAAAAATTCAGCAAGGATACACAACCTAAAAGATGCTCAGTAGGTGCATGATGATTCACTGGGTTGTGAACCTTAAAAATGGCCTTAATTAAAAGGCAGGAAGGTGGGGAGGAATATGGGGTTGGGGGTCTCCCACTGAAACAGCAGGCAGAACCTGATGACAAGACACCTGGTTGTTATACAAGTTGGAAGAATCAAGGGCACCTGCATGGCTCAGTCGGTTAAGTGTCTGACTCTTGATTTTGGCTCAGGTCGTGATCTCGGGGTCCTGAGACTAAGCCCTGTGTTGGGCTCCTTGTTCAGTGGGGCATCTGCTCGAGATTCTCTTTCCCTCTCCCTCTGCCCCTTCCCCCACTCATGCTCTCTCTCTAAAATAAATAAATAAATCTTAAAAAAAAAAAAAAGTGCTTGGACAGAATCATCCTAGAAGTAGTATCCAGGTTCAGGATCTCCAACCACTGACCTCAATCACTGTAAACTGATCATTTGCTCCAGTGAGCCTTAGATGGGTATTCTTAAACAAGTATTTTATTTATACTTTATATATGTTGCATTTTCCCAGGTGTAACAAGTTTCTATGTCATCAGTTACTTTGTGTGTATACTTTGTAAGTTCTCTGAAATAGGATGATTAATGATTCACCACATTTGTAAGTATAATTTATTTGATTTATAAGAGTTCTATAAGTATAGCAGAGGGTTTCATGTGTTAGATTTGTAGGTATTTTTTAAAAGTCAGCTATACTGAACTATAACAAATTAGCAAAGTCTGTGTTGATTAATAAAGAATGTAATTTGATTTGTTTCATTAGCTATATAAGTAGTTCTATGTCTTATAGAAGAACTGAATCTGAAGAAGGATAAATTAGACAAATAGTAAGAAGTAAAACAGATTACTCTCATTTGTATATAAAAATTACTATATTTATAACCAGCATAAATTAAACTGAAAGACATTATAAAAACTAGATTTTACAATTTACAACTCTAACATAATGCAAATAACTCTTAAGTATGTCATCCACACACAAAAGCTACCTCCAATATCAACAAGCTCACCAACAAAATCAGTGTACCTTCATTTGACACACAATTTTAAAATATGAACTAAATTTAATATTTGAAAAGCTTTACATGATAAGTAGTGAAAGTTTCATTGGTAACAATGATGAAGACCAATATAACTTTTCTTACAGATCCTGGGGTAAAACAACAACAAAAAACCAAATCCACAATATAATACTTCACAGAATCACACAGTCACTGATACTCCATTAACAGTAGTGACAAGCATTACAAAGATATAAAGATAAATAAATTACAATGAAAAATACTGTATTTATTTCCTGCCTATGTTTAAAAAAATTGAGAGTGCTTATAACAAAAGCATGTGTATAGTGACAAGAAAAACTATTAACACATATGCAGTTTGAATAAAATTATCCCAATAGCAGTACCCATGTACAGGACCTCTGACTAATGACATTTACTGAGTACTTACTAGGGCATTGCTGTTGGTAGGAACAAAACGAATAAAGTACACATAAATAATTGTAATACAGTGTTAAATGATAACAGAAATATGTACAAAGTGCTATGAGAGAAAATTTAAAAGCCTGAGCACAAAATTTAACCGCACTTTTTGGGCAGCTAGATCAAAAACAAAAATAAAAACAAAAACGCTATAACCGGTTCTGTGATTTCCATCTTCTAAGAGTGGAAGATACATACCAGTATGTACAAAGGAAAAGATGCTAAATGTGGTAGAATGTAACGTATGAAAACAGTAGGGAGTTTCAAAAGAGGATGAAAACAAAGGAGGGAATATAAAAGGTTCTGAAGCTTCCAATTTGAAATACTAATATTTTTTTAAATAGAGAAAGAGATAAAGCCATTTCAGGCAGAGTGCAGTATCAATCCTTTCTTTCACATGTCCCCTCCTCACTAAAGGATTCAGAGAGCAGCTGCCGTATAATGATACCTGTGAGAAATGAGTGAATGGGGGGATAAAAGTGGGCTAAGAGCTTAGCATCTAGAGCTTAGAATTCCAAAGGTAGTGAAAATAACAAAGCCTTGGTGGAGTACCAACTCACAACATGACTGACTGTATACCTTGGGCAAATTACATCAGCCTTTGCGAGTCTGTTTCTGAATTTGAAAAATGGCAATAATATGTATCTTTGAATGATTGCCGTGATAATTAAATAAGATGAGATACATAAAACACCTACTGCAACAGGTGCTTAACAAGAATTGATTTTCATTCCTCCCTTTTAAACCACTGGTAACTGTGGAACCAAAGAAAGGTAACATTAGTCCTCATAGATTCAGTAAGAGAGAAAATGAAAAATAATTGGTATTCAAGCATCAGTTCCCTTTGAAGTCTTGTTAATTAGAATAAATATGTGGCAGAAAGAAAAAGAAAACAGGGGTTTACACAGGATATGCTGCCAGATATTACCAACAATGACACATGATATGTGCTTCAAACTGTCACATGCATATTTGGCCTAAGATATATTCATGCATGTCAAATTTTGTATCACAAGCTTTACAAAAGAAGCCTCATATTAAAATTAGCTTAAGAATATACACAATTATAATACCTCATTAAGTAAAAAGAACAGACCATTTTCAAATGAATGCTTTTAGACCTTTACAGTAAACGGTCTTTTGGGGGGGGGGAGGGGGGGGGGGGGAGGGGGGGCAGGAATTCTGTAGTCTTAATCAGACTGCTTTTATCCTCTATGTAGGGATGTAGACTTGAAAATAAGCACTTTCTGTAGTTATGATACCAGAGTCTGAAGTCCACTTTTAATATTCCCAACAACACTAAAAAATAATAATTAACATTTGAAAAGCTGTCATTATTACAGTCAGGGACACTTACTCCTCAAAGCAGTAGTATCTTAATTGAGACTATGATTAAATGAAAACACTCATCAGAACTATATCCATACATCTGGTTTGAAGTTTGTGTTTTGTGTTATTTAAATTGTTGTCTTTATTATAATTCTGTCTAGACGATGCCAAGTATATTTTGTCACATAAATGGTTAAGACAAATTTTCTTCAAATATAAGCAACAGTTTGTGTCTTCCTCATATCCATTCACTGAATAAAGTATGTTACAGGGAACCACTATTTCCCTCTTACTCAAGATTGAGATCAATTTAATGCTACATAAGAATCGATTTATTTATTTTTAAAGATTTTATTTATTTGACAGAGAGAGACAGAGCAAGAGAGGGAACACAGCAGGGGGAGCGGGAGAGGGAGAAGCAGGCTTCCCGCCGAGCAAGGAGCCCGATGCGGGGCCCGATCCCAGGACCCTGGGATCATGACCTGAGCAGAAGGCAGACGCTTAACAACTGAGCCACCCAGGCACCCCTAAGAGTTGATTTATAAAACAAGTTATGGCTTTTAAATTTTTTATATGAAATTATCAGTAGAGTGGCCAAATGAGAAGCTTCCTTCATGAAAGTGCTAGGATTAATGTTTTTAGTAATAATTATCTTACTTCTTCTAAGGTTTCTTCCAAAAGATTTCAAAACATACCAAGGGAATCATAGTTTAAATTTCATGATCTATAAGAGCTTTAAAATATCTTTGCTAATTTTATCTAAAGCCACACTAAAAAGGTGCATACAAGAGTGATGCAATTAATAAACTGTTTTCTACTGAAGAATAAAAGGGCACTTATGTATACAGACTATTTCTATCTTTACGGTATACTTACATAAAATAATTAGGTAGCACTCTTAATTTGTGTAAAGAAAGAAATCAAAGGAGCAAGAAAAAACATCTGAGTAAAAGAGGTTGTACTGACCAGAGAACTGAAATTCTGTTCTCCTGATGCTCAGTCAAGTGTCTCATCCATTAGAAAAGTGCTTCTAACACTGGGCCAGAAGCTAGTGAAGCTCTACAAAGATACTTAACCCTCTTAGCATGGTCTGTGGGTTTTACAGTGACTGCTAAATAAAGTTTATAATAAAATGTGGGAACGTGGATAACTATGTTTCTGACACAAATAATTTAAAAAATTCGTCTCACTGAAGTATCATCAAAAGTAGTTTTTGTAGGAGCACCTGGCTGGCTCAGTCAGTACAGCGTATGACTCTTGATCTTGGGGTCATGAATTCAAGCCCCACGATGGGTACAGAGTTTACTTAAAAAAAAGCAGATTTCATAAATTCTGATTTTTTTTTTTTTAGAAGTAGCAAATGAAAACAAGTGACAAATATTTCACAGATCTCCCTGCTGAAGTAATCTGGTGATTAACAAATTCAAAAAACATAGCACTTGACTACGCTGACAAATAAATGAAAAAAAGCAATGTAGTAAAGCTATAAAACTCTTAGAAGAAAACACAGGCGGAAATCTTTATGGCCTTGAATTATGCAATAGGTTCTTAGATATGACAACCCAACAGCACAAATGACCAAAGGAAAAGTAAGCTAGACTTCATCAACATGAAAAAATCTCCATACTTCAAAGATATCATCAAGAAAAGGAAAAGAAAACCACAGTATGGGAGAAAATATCTGCAAATCATGTCTCTGATAAAGGATTCATAACCAGAATAAAGAAAGAAACTCTTGGAATCAATAGCAAAAAGACAACCAAATTAAAAAATGAGCAAAGAATTTGAAGATATTTCTCCTAAGATGACATACAAATAACCAGTAAGCACATGAAAAGATGTTTAACATCATTAGTAATTAGGGAAGTGCAAATCAAAACCAAAAATATATACCCCTTCATACCCCATTAAGGCAGTTATACTTAAAATGATAGAAAATAACTGGTGTTGGCAAGGATGTGGACACACACAAATGGGAACCACTGAACGTTGTTGGTGAGAACGTAAAATGGTTCAGATGCTTTGGAAAACAGTCCGGCAGTTCCTCAAAAGATTAAAAACAGAATTACCATATAACCCAGCAATTCTACTCCTAAGTATCTACCCAAGAGAAATGAAAATATATGTCCACACAAAAACTTGTACATTAATGTTCATAGCAGCAGTTATTCATAAAGCCAAAAGGTAGAAACAATCCAAATGTCCATCACTGGTGAATGGATAAACAAAATATAATTTTTTCAGGCAATGGAGTATTAGTTGGCCATAAAAAGGAATGTACTGAAGCATTCGACAACACTGATGAACCATGGAAATATAATGCATGTAAAAGAAGCCAGACACAAAAAGCCATATATTATAAGATTCCGTTTACACAAAATGTTCAGAACAGGCAAACAGAGACAGAAAGTAGTTTAGTGGTTGCCATGAGCTGGAGGAAAGGGAGAATGAGGAGTGATGCTAAATGGTATAGGGTTTCTTTTTGGGATGATAAAAATGTTCTAGAATTATACAGTAGTGATGGTTGCACCAACTCTCTGAATATTCTAAAAATAAAAGGGAAAAAAATAAATGAATAGTACACTTTAAAAGGGGAAAGATGATATCAAACTTATACCTCAATAAAGCTGTTATGAGAAAGGAAATAATGGAAAAAGACCTCATATGGATTGTGAGAGGAATCCTTCTGAGATTCATCATAGTTTGATTTATAAGTATTTATAAGTATTCATCATACCATATGTTTATTTCATGATTTTTTAAAAAATGATAATTATATTTCCTCTCAAAATTAAAAAAAAATTTTAAAGGAGGTCAAGAGCCCCCAAACAATAAGGATAAGAGAAATATTCCCACCCTCATTAATTAAAAAAAAATTACAGGTTTTTCTTTAAAAAAGAAAGCTTTTCTCTAAAAGCTGTAGAGCATAATGTCAATTTTAAAGTTGTCCATGGAAATTTAAAAAACTTTGCCTTAAATGTTCACCAAAACTCATTTAAAATTTATGCTCTGATACTTAAAATAAAGCCAAAAGGTTCTGAAATTTAAAAATGCTAGTTAAAAGGGGGTAAGGTTTACTGAAATAGATACAGAATTTAATAATAAGGGGTTATATAAAATAGAAGTAGTCTATCTTACCAAACACAGTGTCTGGATCATAAAAAATGCCCTTATTGATAAACTGCTACCCAGATTGTAGACTCATATGTCTACTGTTTCTGAGCTTTTTCAGAAACCTCTCTACCAGTCAGGGTAGCAAAGGAACTGCTCATCTTCCTTCGTCCTTCCTTACTAGCTTGGAACCCCTGATTGCCATCCACACTGCTATGACCTGAATGGGGAGGAGGGACTCTGCAGTAACTAGAGGGAACTCTTCCTCTTGCAAATTCTTGACTTAGAATCTAGAATGGTGGGGCACATGGGTGGCTCAGTCGGTTGAGCATGGGACTCTTGGTTTCGGCTTGGGTCATAATCTCAGGGTCATGAGATAGGACTCTGTGCTCAGTGGGGAGTCAGCTTGGGATTCTTTCCCTCTTCCTCCCCCCCACCTCCCCTGAATACAAGCCCCCATCTCCCAAAAAAATGTGAAATTCTGGGAATATAAAATGTGTAGAGAACTGTCTATAGAATCCAAAGTAGGCTGATGTATTCCAAGAGTATTTTATTTCAAGATAGTAAATATTCCAATACCCCCAACTCAGCAAGTCAAATTACAGGTTTCTTTTTCATAAATGGGAGTTTTAAAACAGCACAAACATTTATTTAGTACACTGAAGTGGTGATTTTTAAACAGGGTTCTAAGAGGATCATATACGTCAAAGATGAATTCTTGTGTAATTTAGGTGAGTTTATCTAACTGAGAAATGGAAAGGAGACTGGTGAGGGTAGGCAAGAGGCATTCTGCTTCAAAGAATTCACTAGCAAAAGAGAATACACTGTGGCTAACAGCTACAATCACTGTACTTACTTTGAAGCCCTCTTAGGAACCAGGTCTTAAAAAATGATAAACTTGGTGGGCCTCATGAAAAGTATTAGCCAAACTACAAAATGAGTGAGAGCACGGTATTCCAACTTAAAAATACAGTGCTTTATTTAAGTAGTTTTATTTACTCTTCCAAAAGCAGCATCATTATTCCCCAAAATTATAATTATAATTAAAGGAAACTTTCCTTATTACACAGAATATGGACTTCAATAATATTTAATATGGGCATTGTTAAAACACTCCAAAATAACAAAACTATTCATTTGTATATGATATGACTTAGGAAGTCATGGAAGTCAAAAAATTTTTAAACTTTACAATGATAATATGTTAGGGGGAAAAGCAAATTTGTTACTTCTACTCCATTAAGGATTCCTCAAGCAATGTAAAAACTGAGTTCAAGTTACACTTTGATGTGTACATCCTTTTGAAAGCTACTCTACCCTGTTTTATATGAAGCATCCGTCGCTAAAATGAACACCTAGTGAAGAGTATGGATGCTGCATTACATAAGCAGACGTCAGAACTGGCCCAAGCTGATTCTAAGTTACTTTAAACATGGACACAGAGTCAGAAATTAGCTATGGCTTACTTCTTAGAAGTAAGAGATAATTACCCTCATCACGATGAAAAGGATTTTCAATGTAAGCTAATAGAGTTATTTTTCCTATAGCAAAGCTCTCCTTTTAAAAATAAACTTCAAAACTTTAATTAAAATAGGAAATGCTTTACTACATAGTAAAAACACTTCTCAGTTTAGTGAGGCAGAGAAAAGGAAGGACTCTGTGAAGGAGTAAAAGTGGGACAGAAAGATGAAGAAAAAGAAAAGGGAAGGAGGAAAAGAAAAGGGAAAGGAAGAGTAAAAGGACCAGACGGACCTATTGAAATATATTTCTCTCAAATTTTAAACTAGCAGGAGAAATTCTTTCCTTTTATACACATGAAAAGTTCCTCTTATATATGCTTTGAAAAATCTAGACAAATAAAATGTTAAGAATCTTATTACACTAGATTTCTGAGTCTTCAGTTTTGAAAGCATGCTATTTCTTAATTAATATGTTAATTGTCTACACTACAAATGGAATTTCCATTAACAACGATGTTTTAAAGACAAGTTTAATATAGTGTAAAACATGGTTAAACTAAGTTCAATAATAAGTAACATATATTAGTTTGACTTCTCAAATTTTTATGCACATTAACTTAGCCATGTATCTAATATACAAATCACTTATTAGTGAACTCAATAATCATGTGAAATCCTCAGCTTATTAATTCATATCATTTCACAACTAGTACAATTTTATGTTGTGTACAAAATTGTGTCACAACATATGCATGTAGATAGGTGACTTTTTAAAACGATTTTGTTTCTTTGAAAGAGAGAGAGAACAAGCAGGGGAGGGGTAGAGAGAGAGGGAGAAGCGGGCTCCCAATAAGGGACTCAATCCCAGGACCCTGGGATCATGACCTGAGCAAGAGAGATGCTTAACCAACTGAGCCACTCAGGCGTCCCAACAGGTGACTTTCATGAAAAGATCACAGCCAAGGTATATCTATGGTTTATCAAATATGGTTTCTAAATGTAGACTCAATTCTGTTGAGCTCATGATCAGATACATCATTCCAGTATAGAGACCTTTCCCTCCTACCTGCTCCCTGCAAACAATACACTCAAACTGCTGAACAAGCACTTAATTTCCTTTAAATTTTTAGCCTTTTTAGAAGCAGACCTGTGAAAGATACACCCTGTTTAAAACAAGATAT
Source organism: Neomonachus schauinslandi (assembly GCF_002201575.2). NCBI lineage: Eukaryota > Metazoa > Chordata > Mammalia > Carnivora > Phocidae > Neomonachus > Neomonachus schauinslandi. The sequence goes on along the minus strand of NC_058410.1, from coordinate 54,348,203 downwards.
ATTCTATAAAATGCCTCCAAAGCATCAAAGTAAGATAATACATACAACTGAATGTTTATACTTGATCATATTTCTTAACTGAGAATTAACATTTCAATTTATCACAATCAATCCTGTAAAAGAAGTAACTTGCCTAAGGATTTAAGGAGTTTCAAATATGTATACATCAATATCTGTATCTATATGTAATATCTATATAATCAATACACATATCAATATACCTATATGGGTTTTTCTGAATGTGTATTATCTCCTTAGTACTTACTACTATAAACAATATGCATGGATAACAAAGATTATATAACCCCCAATAAAACCTTGAAAATTAAAAACAAAACAAAACAAAAGTATGACCCAACAACTAAGATATATACCTCATCAAAGACTATGATACCAGGAAATGAAATGTCAAACAAAATTTGCCAGGCCCAGGGCAGACATAAAGAAGAGGAGCTTAGTCTTGCATTTTTCCTCACTGGTTTTTCCTTCTAATATTCCTAAGTATTCATCCTATTTGTTACCTACTTGAAATTACTAGTAAGTAGTTATTTTAAAAGTATGAGTAATTAAACCAAAAGCAACTGTCATATTTACCCAAAAGAAGGAACCACTACTAAGAATCAAAGCCTAGTAATTCTGTTCTTAACAGACAGGTGTTGTGTGTTCTGGCATGTTATATGAAAATCATTTATGAGAAGAACAGAAAAAAAAAATCAGAAGGTAGTTTTCACTATTGGAATAGATACGTGATTAAGCAAATTTTTTTACACTGTGAAATTATCAACAGATTAAATGACCGCCCTACAGGGCATCATTTCTGGATGCTGGCATTCTCTGAGATGGAAGGAAAGGGGACTGAATGAAAAATGTGATAGTCACACAAAGAAACCAATTTGGGTCTCTGATCTTTTTCAAATACTAAGTTAAAGGAACATTATTTGGGACTAAGTTCAGGCTTGCAACTGCCAAGACCCTCTTAGGTCAGCAGTAATTTGGGACGCTAAAACCCATGTCAGGGAAAGTTAGGGAAAGATGGGAAGACAAGTCAATCATTAAAGCAGCAGTAAGACTGTGGCTGACCATCCTAAGGTATAGGTTATGTCTGGCATATATTACCAAGGTTGACAATTTCCCCAAGAAACTCAAACATTAACTGTAATCTGAGGTGCCTTAATAAATACATAATAATAATCAAAGATTTAATTTGATATAAAAGTATTTTCTTAAAAGAGTTATATATGAAAATCATAGCTTGTGATATAAATACTACTGAACTTAGGTATGAAAAAGCTCTATTTTCATTTTAGCCAATAATTATAACTTTTTAAGCCATCTCACATTTAACCCAAGCTTTTGTCAAATTTCAAACTTACCAACTGGTCAAATTTCAAACTCACTAAACTAACTTATTTTTACTAAATCTACTCACATTCTCAAAGAGGTATTAAGGACAGGTGAAATTATCAAAAGCAGAGAATGAGTTATATACCAATAAGTGACAATAAGGCTAATTTTTATAACATTATCATAAAAACACTAAGCACTGTATTACAACCAAGAATTCCTTTGTGGAGGAAGCTAAAAAATCATTTTTAGGGGAATAATTAAGACCATCTTATCACAATCCATCTCTCTTTTAAAATGATGTGTTTAATATTTTGGCTTTTAAAATTATCCATACTACTACATGCTTAAGCATGGGGAGTAAAGTTCATTCTATTCCTAAATTTGAGAGTTCAGGTTTTACTAAATTTTACTAATTTCACTAAAAATTGCTTAATTGGTAATTAGAAAAAGAACATTCTAAAAATAAAAGAGAAAGAAGACCACACAATTTTGGCTATCTGTTTCAATCACTTCACACTAAATGTTATGTTTTTACTTTCTGTCCATGCATTTTCTCTATTAGAAGAAAAAAAGGACTAAAGGCAGGAAACAACCAAAAGGGTGGAGTAATAAGACACATGATGTGTGTAAAAACTGGAAAACAGTCTCAAATGGAAAGTTACACCAGAACAGAGTAAGAAAATAAAAGAAATGAATTTAACATCTATCACAGGGAACAGTGATTGAGAGTTTGGGCTCTGGAACCGGGCTACCGGAGTTCAAATCCCAGGTCTTCCACTTACTGAGTGACCTTGAGCAAGTTTCAGTAACCCAGCTTTATCTCAGTTACCTCATCTACACAACAGGGACAGCACCAGCACATATCCCAGAGGACTGCAGTGAGAACTAAATGAATTAAAAATGTAAAATATTTAAAATAGTATCTGGCACATAGCACTCAGTAGATGTCAGCTATTACTGTTATTTGTCTACAGTTTAATTACCACCAATATTTTTTAATCTTGAAAGTATTAAATGAAACAATGACCTAGCTCAGTGCAACAAATTAGTATTTAGAAAATGCTGACTTTATTTAATAATAACTTTAGTAGCTTAGGATAACAACAATTTTGCATATCTTAATTTCTTTAGCAATAAGTTAGGGACATTTGCCACCAGATTATCTGTGTAAGAAATTAATAAATAAAGCAAAATTTTAAAAAGCTCAAATAAATATCATTTGCTCTCTCATCCAATGCTTTAAAAATAAAACCGCAAATCATGTGCATCAAAAAGTTCCCATTCCTATAAATGACAATTGTTTTAAAATATATCCACCAAATAAGCTTATAATTTATAGTTGCTTTCATTTTTCAAAAATCCACATAGGAAGCAATTTAAGTCTAAGATGATCTCATAGTAGCTAGCTTATTTAGCAAGGGCAATCAAAACTTGCTGTGTTGGGCTGCCCCCTACAGGCCTCAATTCACCAATATCTTTTAAAAGGTGCGTAAGTAGAGAGTATCATTTGAGTTTTAACATTAAGAATATTAATACTAAAGGAAAGTATTATGTCTCCATTCATTTATTCATTCATTAATTCTAGCAGGAAACAGTCTTTGAGAAACATCTGTAAAGATACAGTGAGAAATTAAACAATTCCTTGTCCTTCAAGAATTCAAAGGTTACTGCTTACAGAGAAACTACACAGATTTCAGGATCCACAGTGAAATATTGCAAAATGACTTAAGAAATGTCTATGTTATATCACAATGCTGTGTATAGAAAAAGAACTAGGTTCTTAACCATTAAATTTAGATACATGGATTTTGTAGAAATTTGGGGAAGAAAGTAAAGACTGAAGAGTTTTCTAAGGTTAATTTTTTAAACTCCTATCTCTGCCATCAAATATCCATTTGAACTTTGGGTAAGAGTTTTGCGCAAGCTGTCTTATTTCTAAAATTAGAGGTTTGAATTAGATGATTCCTAAGCCTTCTGTTGGCTCTAATATTCTATAATTGCATTTGTCATAATAAAAAGTAGAAGGAAAAAAATTTTTTAGAAGGATGTTTTAAAACAAAGTTGAGAGAAAGAAAAAATAATTTCTACATGATACGAAGGGTTGAAGCACATATAGAGAAATCAAGAAAGACTTCTTGGGGGAGATGACATTGAATTGAGTTTAGAAGCACTCTGGGAATAAGGCCAACTCCCAGGACGAGCGAACAGAGTAAGAAAATAAAACATCAAACATGTTTTGAGGAACAACATGTGATACTATTTGGTTGGAGTTTAGCTATGTTTTACGAAAATCAAAGTAACAGAAACTAGAAGTTAGTGAAAATGGCCAGAAGGTAATAAATGCAAATGGTTCTGGTACATTACAATGTACAATTCTAGAAATGGATCAAAAGTGATTCCAAGGTATTGAGTCTAGGACCTTGAATGAAAGTGGTAAAGAAAGAGGGAACTGAAACAAAAAGAGGAGGTTATAGGAGTATTTGGTAGTGAGGAGAAATAGATTTTGAGGGCCACGTAGAGCCTCACAGAGAAGACCATGCTAAGACCAGAAATACACTGATAAATGGAATGAGCTATTTGTCAGATATGTCACACCAATCATAAAAATAAGAGAACACAGGAGGCATGGCAAGCCATCATCGTTGCTGATAATTCACAGCAAAACTAATGACTTACATCAATAACATAGTAACAAATTACCTACTATGTATCAAGCAGAATACTGTATTAAAAGTAATACATTTAATCTTCACAACTCTGAGATTATTATCCCTATTTTACAGATAATAAAATTGAGGTCCAGAGATGTGAGATGAAATGCCCCAAATCACACAGCTAAGATATAAACTTAATAAAACTGCCTAACTGAAAATTCTCCATCTTAATGTTACAGATTCAATTCTTTCAAAGTTATTTATCAGAAAATCTATGTGGGAAATTTCCGAAATAATAAAAAATGTACAACTTTACAAAAAATAATCATTTACAGCAATATTCATGCTCAAGCAATATACTGGGTTAAAATTTTTGTATTTAGAAATAATTAGGAAGAACAGATCTCTTTTAAAAAATAAAAACTTAGAAAACTCTTCAGTCTTTACTCTCTTCCCCAAATCACTTTCCCAAATTTCTACAAAATCCACCTATCTAAATTTAATGGTTATGAAAGGGCACCTGGGTGGCTCAGTCAGTTAAGTGTCTGACTCTTGATTTTGGTTCAGGTCATAATCTCAGGGGATCAAGCCCCACATGGGGCTCCGGGATCTGTGCTCAGCGCAGAGACTGCTTCATCTCCCTCTCCCTCTGCCGCACCCCGCCCTCTCTTAAAAAAAAAAAAATCATTATGAAGTGGTCATGTCCCCAACAATGGTAGAATAAGGATCTCAAATATCATCTTCTCCATAAAAGTAACAAGAACACTGACAAAAACTGTCAAAAATCTGAACAGATCTGTAACAAACAAGAGAATGAATTAGTAATTTTAAAATCTTCCCACAAAGAAACACACAGGACATATGACTTCAAGGGTGATTTCCAACAATTACTTAAAGATTTAACACCAATCCTTCACAATCTCTTCCAAAAACTTAAAGAGGGAACACTTCCAAACTCATTCTATGAGGCCATTATTACCCTGACATCAAAACCAAAGACATTACAATGTAAGAGTACTAGAGACTAATAATCCTTATGAATATAAAATTCTCAACAAAATTCTCTATATTCTAAGAATACAGAATTCTCTACAAAATTCTCAACAAAAACTAGCAAACTAAATCCAGTTACATATGTTATATACCATGACCAAATGGGATCTACCCCAGGAATATGAGGGGGGTTCAACAAAGAAACTACATATAGAAAAAATATCTGACAAAAATCCAACCCTTTAATGATAAAAATACTCAATAAGATAGGAAAAGTAGGGAACTCAATCTTTTAAAGGGCACCTAAGAGAAACTTACAGGCTAACATCATACTGCAAGTGAAAGATTGTAAGCTTTCCCCAAGATCAAGAATAAGACAAGGATGTTCAGTTTTGCCATTTCTATTTTGACACTATACTGGGAATTCTAGTCAGGGAAACCAGGCAAGAAAAATAAAGAGCTTTAAAATTGGAAAGGAAGAAGTAAAACTATCTCTTTTTGTAGTGACACGATCTCCTAACAAAGAACATTCTAAGGAATCAGAAAAAAACTATTATAGGTAATAAACAAGTTCAATGAGGCTGCAGGATATAAGATCAATATACAAAAGTCAGTATTATTGGGGCGGCCTGGGTGGCTCAGTCAGTTAAGCATCCGACTCTTGATTTTGGCTCAGGTCATGATCTCATGGTAGTGGGACTGAGCCCCGTGTCGTGCTCCCCACTTGGCATGGAGTCTGCTTGTCCCTCTCCCTCTGCTCCTCCCCCAACTTGAACTCTTTCTCTCTCAAATAAATGCATAAATAAAATCTTTTAGGGGCGCCTGGGTGGCTCAGCCGTTAAGCGTCTGCCTTCGGCTCAGGTCATGATCCCAGGTCCTGGGATCGAGCCCCGCATCGGGCTCCCTGCTCCACGGGAAGCCTGCTTCTCCCTCTCCCACTCCCTCTGCTTGTGTTCCCTCTCTCACTGTGTCTCTGTCAAATAAATAAATTAAAAAAAAAAAAAAGAAAGAAAATAAAATCTTTTAAAAAAATCAGTATTTTATATACACTAACAATGAATAATCTAAAAATGATAAAAAAACAATTGGATCAAAAGATATAGGAATAAATTTAACAAAAGAAGTATGAGATTTATATACTGTAGACTACAAAACCTTGCTGAAACAAACTGAAGACCTAAATAAATGGAAAGAAGTCCTGTGTTCAAGGACCGAGATTTAATATTGTTTGTTAAGACAGCAATACTCCACAAATTGATCTACATGTTCAATACAGTTCCTATCAAAGTCCCACATTCCTTTCTTGCAGAAAATGATGAGCTGATCCTAGAATTCATATGGAAATGTAAAAGATCCAGGACGGCCAAAATAATTCTGAAAAACTGAACAAAGAGGACTCATGTTTCTCAATTTCAAAACTTACTACAAAACTACAGAATTCAAGACAGCGTGGTAATGGCACAGATTAGATATCAGTGGAACAGAAAGGAGAGTCTACATATAAAAACCATACATTTGTGGACAATTCATTTTCAGCAAGACTGACAAGATAATCCAATGAGGAAAAGAGAATTCTTTTCAACAAATCATGTTGGAAGAACCAGAACATCCATGTACAAAAGAATGAAGCTGGACCCCTTATCCCACACTATGTACCAACATTAATTCAAAATGGATCAAAGATCTAAATGGAGGAACTAAAACTATAACACTTTAGAAGAAAACATAGGAAGAAATCTTGAAGATTTTTACAGGAAATCACCTTGTATTAGGCAATGGTTTCTTAGATATACAACAACATAAAAGCATCAGAAACCAAAGAAAAAATGAACTGGATTTCATCAAAATTAAAACCTTTTGTGTTTCAAAGATACTGCCAAGAAAGTAAAAAGACAATCCACAGAATGGAAGAAAGTATCTGTAAAGCACGTATCTAGTAAAGGTCTAGTATCCAGAATATATAAAGAACTCTTATAAATCAACAATGAAAAAACAACCTAATTTAAAAATGAGCCAAGGACTGATTGTTTTTTATTAATTCTATTTTATTATGTTATGTTACTGACCATACATTACATCATTAGTTTTTGATGTAGTGTTCCATGATTCATTGTTTGCGTGTAACACCCAGTGCTCCATGCAATATGTGCCCTCCTTAATACCCATCACTGGGCTAATCCATCCCCCCACCTCCCTCCCCTCTAAAACCCTGTTTGTTTCTCAGAGTCCAGAGTCTCTCATGGTTCGTCTCCCCCTCCGACCCCCCCCTTCATTTTTCCCTTCCTACTATTTTTTTTTTTAACATATATTATTTGTTTCAGAGGTACAGGTCTGCGATTCATCAGTCTTAACAATTGACAGCACTCACTATAGCACATACTCTCCCCAGTGTCCATCACCCAGCTACCCCATCCCTCCCACACCCCACCACTCCAGCAATCCTCAGTCTGTTTCCTGAGATTAAGAGTCTCTTATGGTTTGTCTCCCTCTTTGGTTTCATCTTGTTTCATTTTTTTCCTCCTTTCCCCTATGATCCTCTGTCTTGTTTCTTAAATTCCTCATATCAGTGAGATCATATGATACTTGTCTTTCTCTGACTTATTTTGCTTAGCATAATACCCTCTACTTCCATCCACATTGTTGCAAATGGCAAGATTTCATTGTTTTTGATGGCTGCATAATATTCCATTGTATATATATACCACCTCTTCTTTATCCATTCATCTGTCAATGGACATCAAGGCTCTTTCCATAGTTTGGCTATTATGGACATTGCTGCTATAAACATTGGGGTGCATGTACCCCTTCGGACCACTACATTTGTATCTTTGGGGTAAATACCCAGTAGTGCAATTGCTGGGTCGTAGGGTAGCTCTATTTTCAACTTTTTGAGGAACCTCCATACCGTTTTCCACAGTGGCTGCACCAGCTTGCATTCCCACCAACAGTGTAGGAGGGTTCCCCTTTCTCTGCATCCTCGCCAACATCTGTTGTTTCCTGACTTATTTTAACCATTCTGACTGGTGTGAGGTGGTATCTCATTGTGGTTTTGATTTATATTTCCCTGATGCCGAGTGATGTTGAGCACTTTTTCATGTGTCTGTTGGCCATTTGGATGTCTTCTTTGGAGAAATGTCTGTTCATGTCTTCTGCCCATTTCTTGGATGATTTGTTCTTTGGGTGTTGAGGTTGGTAAGTTCTTTATAGATTTTGGATACTAGCCCTTTATCTGATATGTCATTTACAAATATCTTCTCCCATTCTGTCGGTTGTCTTTTGGTTTTGTTGACTGTTTTTGCTGTGCAAAAGCTTTTTATCTTGATGAAGTCCCAATAGTTCATTTTTGCCTTTGTTTCCTTTGCCTTTGGAGACGTGTCTAGCAAGAATTTGCTGCGGCCGAGGTCAGAGAGGTTACTGTCTGTGTTCTCCTTTAGGATTTTGACGGATTCCTGTCTCACATTTAGGTCTTTCATCCATTTTGAGTCTATCCATTTCTAATTTAAAAATCTAAAAGGAAATTCATTTGATCTGATAAAGGCTATGTATCATTCTAAATGATGAAATATATTTTTTAAAGATTTTATTTATTTGGGAGAGAGAGACAGTGAGAGAGAGCACAAGTGGGTAAGAGAGGGAGAAGCAGGCTCCCCGCAAGCAGGGAGCCCGATGCGGGGCTTGATCCCAGGACCCAGGGATCATGACTTGAGCCGAAGGTGGACACTTAATCGACTAAACCACCCAGGCCCCTCCAAATGATGAAATATTAAAACCGTATCAATGAATACCAGAAACCAAGCAGAAATGTCTGGTAGGACCATTATTGTTCAATAGTGTCTTAGCAATGTAATACTAGCAATACAATGAATCAAGAAAAACAAATGGTTGATAGAAAATAGTGGGGAGAGGTGTTTTTTGTTTTTGCTTTTTTTGGCTGATGCCATAAAACAATATGTAGAAATGGAAATGAAAGAAAGAAAGATAACACCTACAAAACACCTGAAATAAATTAAAAAGAAAAGTACAGGGCCTATTTGAAGACTTAAAAATGTAAAATTAAAAATAGAAATTTAATGTATTTCCACTTATAAATGAACAAGAGGCTATGGGGAGTTGATAAAATTATTTTAAAAGTCATGTGAAAAATTAATGATAAAATAAACATGAAAAGTATTAAAAAAAAAAAAAAGGTAAGGGGTGAATTTACCCAGCAGGTATCAGAGGACTAAGTAAAATCAAATAAAAATAATATGGACTTAAGAATAAACAAATATACCAATAGAACAAAACAGCGAATCCAAAAACAGATCCCAGTAGTCAAAATATTTTAATGTAAAGCAGAGGTGGCATTTTTATCTAGTAAGAAAAGGATAGTTTGTATCCGGAGTCAATACACTATGGCCTGCAAGCCAAATTGTGCCCTACCCCTGTTTTTGTAAATAAAGTTTTACTGGAACACAGCCATGTCCATCATCTGCAAATTGTCTGTGGCTGCTTTCAGGCTACAGAGTTATACAGGTGCAACAGAGACCATCGGGCCTGCAAAGTAGAAAATATTTACTATCTGGCTCTTCAAAGTTTACCAGACCCCAGTTTATTTAATAAATGATCTTATTACAATAAGCCAGCAGATGGAAGGAAAAAAAGATGTACCTCTGTATTTCACACAGTACATAAAAATAAATTCTAGATGAATTAAAGATATACATATATAAGAAACATCTATCTTACAAGAGAAGCTAGGTCAGATAATGATGTCCACAACCTGCAGAGAGGGGCTACTTAACAAAAAAATACATGTACTACTAATTTAAAAAAAGATAAAACTGGCTATCTTTCATCTAAAAATATTATCAAAAACAAACAAAAACCAAAAAACAAAATAGTAAGTGCTGGTGATGATGTAGAGAAATTGGAACTCTTGTGCACTATTAGTAGGAATGTAAAATGGTGAAGCTGCTATGGAAAACAGTATCCTGTTTGGATGGCAGGTCCTCAAAACTTAAAAAACAGAAGTAACCATATGATCCAGCAATTCCACTTGAGTATATATACCCAAAAGAACAGAAAGCAGAGTCTCAAAGATACCCACACACCTATTGTGATGGTAAATTTTCCGTGTCAATTTGGTTGGGCTGTGGGGCCCAGATAAATACAGTTAAATATATATTATAAATTACTCAGTATTTTTTTTTGAAATGACTGAAAAACAAAATTAAAGGCAAAAGGTTTACCACCCATTACGTCCCTGCTCTTTTTCTCTGGCCTCTTCTGTTATATGTTACTGTAAGATATCAACTAAAATGGAAAATATCGGAAGAAAAGAATCTCAATTTCTCACCCAAACTGCCACAACCCTGGAGGAGGAGGAATCCTAACAAACACCACCATAATTTGCCACACAGTTTTACTGTTCTCACTTTTCAAAATTCATAAATCAGCATTTCTGAAAACAATCTAAAATTCTGACTCCTTCTTCAGTCTAGGAAGTGCCAAGTTAATCTCTGACATCATTTAACTGATAAACAACTTCCAAAAACAACTAAGAATCATGTTAACTTTCTTAGAAAACAAGTACTATTTATCAGCTTAAAACTAATACCGTTAGGTTGTTTCTAAGAGGATTCTCTGAATTTATTTATAACCTCTAGAATAACATACAGAACAAAGTAGATGATTAAGTAATCTTTATTGAATAAATACGAATGGATATTCAGATTACTAAAAATCTTCAGAGGATAAAAAGAAAACTTAATATGGTCTAACCCTTTCATTTGCAACCTTATTTTCCCCAAACTCTGGGCTCAAGACTTACAATGTCCCCTGTGCCTACAAAGCTCTTCTCATCACTCTTTGCCTTCCTTAATTCGACCCATCCATCAACTCTTCAAGAGACATTACACTTCATCAACAAAGCCTTCTCTGCCCTCCCAAACTAGATCAAATTCTCCTTAGAGGATTTAGGCTTCTGTTGTATTATACACCTCTGCTTCACAGCACCAATCATTCATAGTGGTGATTTTACATTTGTTTGTATACTTACTTGATTAGTTTCTTTCCACCTTTGAACTACAAGCTCTACAAAGGGTGATGTATAATATTAATCAACATTTGTATCTCCCATACTGTGCTTGCACAGAGCATGGGATGCAAATATCTATGAGTCAATGAACTCGTTGAATGAATAAATGAATAAAATAAACTTCTCTTACACGAAGTATATTGGCAGCATAACATATATGAATCCATTGCTTCTTGAAAGACATAACAAAATGTGTCTAATTTTCACTCTACAACCTAAATACCAATGCCTGAGGACTTCACGGTCACTTTACAAATCTTTTTAACAGATATCCTCATTCACCATCTGTTTACATGTGCTATTCTAAATAACATTTAGGTTACATTTCTGAAACACTTTGTGCCATCAACCTCATCTCTAGAATACCAGCTAATATGAAGCACCTGGATTTCAGGAACACAGACCCGAAACTCATACACCAAACTAAACTGTTATGTAAATGACAGAAATGACACATTTTGGTCCATAATTGATCTCTAGACTACTTTTGTACCTATTTTACTTGTACCACTAAAAAGTCTGTCACTAGATTATAGTCATTTTGAGCCCATACAATCAAACTACAGATGAAAAACAACTGAAGTTTTCCAACAATCTGAACACAAGGCAGCCTTTAGAGAGTCTTGACAGTTAGAGGTCTTCAAGGTTTCTATCAGTTTATTTGGTCAAGGTGGACTTCACTTTATATGATAAGTATGTCCTGAAAATTCTGTAAACTTAATTATACTTTGTAAGTCTTACCTAGGTCTGATTTCTAGTTCTTTCACGTTTCATTTGTGTGCCCCTGAGTCAATAACTTAAAATCCCTCAGCTTCAGCCTCCTCACAGGTAAAATGAGACAATGATCCCTACTTCATATCGTGGTTCCGAGGCTTCAAAAGATGTAGTGAGCCTGACTCAAGGATGCTCAGTGCCCTTCCTTTTCATACCCCTTGCTACACAGGAATTTTATTATGATTTTGCAAAGAAAAATATTTTAGTAAAAGTGGTGTCTTTCATTTATCTTAACAGACCTAGATTTTCAGGTTCTGCTTAAATTTATTATTAATTTAAGGTCTCAAATAGCACAGAGATTTATATCTAGTATGTTAAAGAAATGAAAGGTTCAGATTCATCAAAATATTGCATAAGTAAAAGCTACACTGAATGGAATATCCTAACCATACAAACGAATCTGCTATAAAGAAGTCAGCAACAGAAACCTGCATTACCCTTTAGACCATATAATTACAAGAAAACAAAGCAGAGCCCATCTTTCTTTGGTCAAGGCATGAATGAAGATTCAAAAATATAAAATAGAGAAATGGAAAAAGCCAAGAATGGCAAAAGAAAGGAAATGGGCAAAAACTAAGACTTCTAAATTTTTATATTCACATCGCTTCTCGGCCTTTTGGCTAAGATCAAGTGTAAATTCTTATATTCACTTACAAACCTTACTCCTAAAATTTTAATCAAATTCAAGTAAGAACCTAGCTGGAAAGGCATAAAGCTAACAGGAAAGTTGGCTCCTCCTGTTTGAGGAAAAACTACCAACTTCTTGGCACAGGAAAGATCAGGCAGCAAGCTCTTTCCTAACAGAGTCCCCACCTGGCAGCCATGTTTTGTCAAGCACATTTTAAGAATTCTCTAGCTTCCCACTTTCAATCTAATTATAGAACTTTATAAAACCATTTTTTCTCTCTCTTACACACATTCTCTTTCTTTTCCCTCTCCCCTCACATTCTCTCTCTAAATCCTTCCTCTGTTGTGATACCACAAAGAGAGGTATGAATACATCTGACAATTTTTCCCTGAACATGTTGATAAATATTAAAAGAACACCTCCACTCTGTGCATCTGCACCATGATTCTAACAATAATAACCCCTACAGAATAAGTAACGATAGTATGATATACTTTCCCTATAGGAGCTTAAAATATTCACAGTATAAAAACCATAGTAAAGTATATATGCCAGAACCTGCCTATCCAAGTAAGTACTAGGAGGTATATAGCTCAGAATAGTTTGGAAACTACTCTTTGGGGAATGTCTTTAGAGTTTGTGTTATATTTTATTCCACAAATAAGCTATTTTGCTAGGATCCGGGAATGCATTATAGTACATTACTATGGAACTCATGGTACAACAGAATAGCCCCAAATCAACTACTGATGACAGATGGAATGATTTAATGAATTAACAAATATTCACAAATGCCTATTACATGTCAGGTTCTTTTCTAGACCCTGGACAGACAGCATGAACAAAACAATTACCCTGCCTTCATAAAAAAGATAAACCACCTTCATTTTTAGAAGTGATTAAAAGTCATAAAGCACTGTAAAGGAAATGTTTGCTGTAAAAACAATACATTTGCTCTGAAGTCAGGAGTTTAAAAAAAAATAAGAGTGTCACTGATAGAATTATATAAACCTGTAATATGGCTTCTTTGAAGAAAAACTTTAACCAGATACATAAATTCACACAGTCATGCCCCTTTCGTTTTATGGATGAGGAAACAAAGGCCCAGCCAGGCGGAGTAACCTGCTGTGGATGCACAGCTTGTCAGTGTCAGACCTCCCACAGAGCTGTGGAGGCCCTCCCTTCTAGTTCAGTGCTCTTTCTGGAAACACAACTTTTTTTTTTCAAGGACAAGTGCTTTAGCCTTTATGTCTCCAACATTTTCCAACCTTCTGAGCTCAATGAGGTTTACATGTAGTCACAAACTGTCAGACTAGGAAACACAAGCAGAAAAAGGTCAAAACAATTTTCTACTAAGTGAATAAAACAAAATTGTGATATGGACACTATTGTACACTGTTTTTTTTTAAAATTTTATTATGTTATGTTAGTCACCATACATCATTGGTTTTTGATGTGGTGATCCACGATCCATTGTTTTCGTATAACACCCAGTGCTCCATGCAGTACGTGCCCTCCTTAATACCCATCACCGGGCTAACCAATCCCCCCTCCCCCCTCCCCTCTAAAACCCTGTTTGTTTCTCAGAGTCCATAGTCTCTCATGGTTCGTCTCCCCCTCCGATTCCCCCCCCCTTTTTCCCTTCCTTCTCCCAATGTCCTCCATGTTACTCCTTATGTTCCACAAATAAGTGAAACCATATGATAATTGACTTTCTCTGCTTGACTTATTTCACTTAGCATAATCTCCTCCAGTCCCATCCATGTTGATGTAGAAGTTGGGTATTCATCTTTTCTGATGGCTGAGTAATATTCCTTTGTATATATGGACCACATCTTCTTTATCCATTCATCTGTTGAAGGGCATCTCAGCTCTTTCCATAGTTTGGCTATTGCGGACATTGCTGCTATGAACACTGGGGTGCATATGGCCCTTCTTTTCACTACATCTGTGTCTTTGGGGTAAATACCCAGGAGTGCAATTGCTGGGTCAGAGGGTAGCTCTATTTTTTTTTTTTTTTTAAAGATTTTATTTATTTATTTGAGAGAGAGAGAATGAGAGACAGAGAGCATGAGAGGGAGGAGGGTCAGAGGGAGAAGCAGACTCCCCGCCGAGCAGGGAGCCCGATGCGGGACTCGATCCCCGGACTCCAGGATCATGACCTGAGCCGAAGGCAGTCGCTTAACCAACTGAGCCACCCAGGCGCCCCAGGGTAGCTCTATTTTTAAATTTTTGAGGCACCTCCACACTGTTTTCCAAAGTGGCTGTACCAACGTGCATTCCCACCAACAGTGTAAGAGGGCTCCCCTTTCTCCACAACCTCTCCAACATTTGTTGTTTCCTTCCCTGTCCATTTTGGCCATTCTAACTGGTGTAAGGTGGTATCTCAGTGTGGTTTTGATTTGGATTTCCCTGATGGCTAATGATGATGAACATTTTTCCATGCGTCTCTTAGCCATTTGTATGTCTTCTTCAGAGAAGTGTCTGTTCATATCTTCTGCCCACTTTTTGACTTGATTATTTGTTTTTGGGTGTTGAGTTTGAGAAGTTCTTTATAGATTTTGGATACCAGCCCTTTATCTGTAGTGTCATTTGCAAATATCTTCTCCCATTCTGTGGGTTGTCTCTCTGTTTTGCTGACTGTTTCCTTTGCTGTGCAGAAGCTTTTTATCTTGATGAAGTCCCAAAAGTTCATTTTTGCTTTTGTTTCACTAGCTTTTGGAGATGTATCTTGAAAGAAGTTGCTGTGGCCGATGTCAAAGAGGTTATACTGTGTATGTTCTCTTCTAGGATTTTGATGGATTCCTGTCTCACATTGAGGTCTTTCATCCACTTTGAGTTTATCTTTGTGAATGGTGTTAGAGAATGGTCGAGTTTCATTCTTCCGCATGTGGCTGTCCAATTTTCCCAGTACCATTTATTGAAGAGACTGTCTTTTTTCCATTGCATGTTTTTTCCTGCTTTGTCAAAGATTATTTGACCATAGAGTTGAGGGTCCATATCTGGGTTCTCTATTCTGTTCCATTGGTCTATATGTCTGTTTTTGTGCCAGTACCATGCTGTCTTGGTGATCACAGCTTTGTAATATAGCTTGAAATCAGGCAACATGACGCCCCAACTTTGTTTTTCTTTTTCAACGTTTCCTTGGCGACTGGGGGTCTTTTGATTCCATACAAATTTTAGGATTGTTTGTTCCAGCACTTTGAAAAACGTCATTGGAATTTTGATCGGGATGGCATTGAAGGTATAGATTGCTCTGGGTAGCACAGACATTTTAACAGTGTTTATTCTTCTGATCCATGCGCATGGAATATTTTTCCATCTTTTTGTGTCTTCTTCAATTTCTTTCATGAGTGTTTTGTAGTTCCTAGAGTATAGATCCTTTACCTCTTTGGTTAGGTTTATTCTGAGGTATCTTATGGTTTTTGGTGCTATTGTAAACGGAATCATTTCTCTAATTTCTCTTTCTACAGTTGCGGTGTTAGTGTATAAGAAAGCAACTGATTTCTGTGCATTGATTTTGTATTCTGCCACATTACTGAATTGCTGGATGAGTTCTAGTAATTTGGGGGTGGAGTCTTTTGGGTTTTCCACATAAAGTATCATGTCGTCTGCGAAAAGAGAGAGTTTGACTTCTTCTTTGCCAATTTGAATACCTTTTATTTCTTTTTGTTGTCTGATTGCTGTTGCTAGGACTTCTAGTACTATGTTGAACAACACTGGTGAGAGTGGGCACCCTTGACGTGTTCCTGATCTTAAGGGAAAGGCTCTCAGCTTTTCCCCATTGAGGATGATATTCGCTGTGGGGTTTTCATAGATGGATTTTATGAATGTGAGGAATGTTCCCTCTATCCCTATACTCTGGAGAGTTTTAATCAGGAAAGGATGTTGTATTTTGTCAAATGGTTTTTCTGCATCAATTGAGAGGACCATATGGTTCTTCTCCCTCCTATTAATGTGTTCTATCACATTGATTGATTTGTGAATGTTGAACCACCCTTGCATCCCGGGGATAAATCCCACTTGATCATGGTGGATGATCCTTTTAATGTATTGTTGGATCCTATTAGCTAGGATTTTGTTGAGGATTTTGGAATCCATATTCATCAGGGATATCGGTCTGAAATTCTCCTTTTTGATGGGGTCTTTGCCTGGTTTGGGGATTAAGGTAATGCTGGCCTCATAGAATGAGTTTGGAAGTTTTCCTTCTGTTTCTATTTTTTGAAACAGCTTCAGTAGAATAGGTATTATTTTGAATGTTTGGTAGAATTCCCCAGGGAATCCATCAGGCCCTGGACTCTTGTTTTTTGGGAGGTTTTTGATCACTGCTTCAAACTCGTTACTGGTTATTGGCCTATTCAGGTTGCCAATTTCTTCCTGTTTCAGTCTTGGCAGCTTATAGGTTTCCAGGAAGGCCTCCATTTCATCCAGATTGTTCAGTTTATTGGCATATAGTTGTTGATAATAATTTCTAATAATTGTTTCTATTTCCTTGGTGTTAGACATGATCTCTCCCTTTCATTCATAATTTTATTAATTTGGGTCCTTTCTCTTTTTTTTTGGATAAGTCTGGCCAGTGGTTTATCGATCTTATTAATTCTTTCAAAGAACCAACTTCTAGTTTCGTTGATCTGATCTACTGTGTTTCTGGTTTCGAATTCATTGATTTCTGCTTTAATTTTAATTATTTCTCTTCTAATGCGTGGCTTAGGCGTCGTTTGTTGCTTTTTCTCTAGTTCTTTAAGGTGTAGAGTTAGTTGGTGAATTCGGGATTTTTCTATTTTTTTGAGTGAGGCTTGGATGGCTATGTATTTCCCCCCTTAGGACCACCTTTGCAGTATCCCATAGGTTTTGGGCCGATATGTTTTCGTTCTCATTGATTTCCATGAATTGTTTAAGTTCTTCTTTGATTTCTTGGTTGACCCAAACATTCTTGAGCTGAGTGGTCTTTAGCTTCCAAGTGTTTGAATTTCTGCCAAATTTTTGTGATTGAGTTCCAGTTTTAGAGCATTGTGGTCTGAGAATATGCAGGGAATAATCTCAATCTTTTGGTATCGGTTGAGACCTGATTTGTGACCCAGTATATGGTCTATTCTGGAGAAAGTTCCATGTACGCTCAAGAAGAATGAGTATTCTGTTGTTTTAGGGTGGAATGTTCTGTAAATATCTATGAGGTCCATCTGGTCCAATGTATCATTCAAAGCTCTTGTTTCCTTGTTGATTTTCTGCTTAGATGATCTGTCCATTGCTGAGAGTGGAGTATTGAGGTCTCCTACAATTAACATATTGTTATCAATAGGACTCTTTATTTTGGTTAACAGTTGGCTTATATAGATGGCTGCTCCCATGTTGGGGGCATAGATACAATTGTTAGATCTTCTTGTTGGATAGACCCTTTAAGAATGATATAGTGTCCTTCTGTGTCTCTTATTACAGACTTTAGTTTAAAATCTAATTTGTTTGATACAAGAATTGCTACCCCAGCTTTCTTTTGAGGTCCGCTGGCATGGAAGATGGATCTCCATCCCTTCACTTTCAGTCTGGATGTATCTTTAGGTTCAAAATGAGTCTCTTGTAGACAGCATATGGATGGGTCCTGTCTTTTTATCCAGTCTGCAACCCTGTGCCGTTTTATGGGAGCGTTTAGGCCATTCACGTTGAGAGTGATTATTGAAAGATATGAATTAATTGTCATCATGTTGCCTGTGAAGACGTTGTTTTTATAGATTGTCCCTGTAAATTTCTGTTGTGGATCACTCTTGGGGTCTTTCTCCTTTTATAGAACCCCCCTTAATATTTCTTGCAGGGCTGGCTTAGTGGTCACATATTCTTTCAGTTTCTGCCAGTCATGGAAGCTCTGCATCTCTCTATTCATTCTAAATGACAGCCTTGCCAGATAAAGTATTCTTGGCTGCACGTTTTTCTTGTTTAGTACCCTCAGTATGTCTTGCCAGGCCTTTCTGGCTTGCCAGGTCTCTGTGGATAGGTCTGACGTTATTCTGATGTTCCTCCCTCTGTACGTAAGGAATCTCTTCCCCCTAACTGCCCTTAAGATGGTTTCCTTGGTTCTAAGATTTGCAAGTTTTACTATTACATGCCGGGGTGTTGGCCTGTTTTCCTTGATCTTGGGAGGGGTCCTCTCTGCCTTTAGGTTTGTTTCATTCTCCAGATTAGGGAAGTTCTCAGCTACGATTTGCTCAAATACATCTTCTAGTCCTCTCTCTCCACTCCCTCCGGGATTCCCATTATTCTGACATTGGGATGCTTCATGGTGTCACTTATTTCTCTGATTCTATTTTCATGGATTCTGAGTTGTTTTTCCCTGGCCTCCTCTTTTCCCTTTTTATCTATTATATTGTCTTCCAGGTCGCTTATTCGCTCTTCTGCCTCACTTACCCTAGCTGTTAGATTATCTAGATTGGATTGGATCTCATTGATAGCATTTTTAAGTTCTGCCAATTCACCTTTCATTTCTGCCCTTAGAGACTCTATGTTGCCATTAATTGATTTCTCCATTCTAGCCATCATCTTCACAATTGCTAGCCTGAATTCCATCTCCGACATCTTGGTTATATCTGCATCCATTTGTAAATCTGCAGCATAAGTCATAATCTCTTGAGTCTTTTCTATTTTGGGGGCTCCTCCTCCTAGTCATTCTGTTGATGGGTGTTTGAGGGAACGCATAGAGTCCAAATTATTGACCAGAACCCAAGCAAGATGCACCTGTTTTCTTGGGACCTTAGGGTTGCTGGCCTCTTGTTTTCCCAGCCTGTCTTCTGTGGGAGGGGCCTGCCGCGCTGTTACTCAGGCAACCCTGTTTGGGCGGAGTTGCCCTGCCCCACTGTGGTGGGGGATGTGCTCAGCGGGAATTAGTTTTTGGGGCTTTTGTTCTCTGGCGGCTTTCCCTTGTGGCTTTCGGCGTCTCTTCCGCGAGTCAGAGCAGAAGAGACCATTTCCAACCCTCTGCCTCAGAGCAGGGAGACCCCAGTCTGTTCTTCAGTGAGCTCTCCAGGCACACCGTCTCCGCTTCTGTCCGTGCTGCTATAAACTGCAGCGGCCTGGGTTGTGCGCCCCTCCGCAGCGCTCCCAGTCCTGCCTCCAGGTCGGAGCACGGCTCTGCCCTTTGTGCTTCTAAAACCGCCAGCCGCTCCCAGTTCGGGCGCGCGCAACCCCGCTGCTCCAGGTTTCCGACCTGGGGGCTGCAGTTTGCCCGCGCGACCCCACCGCTCCGGGTTTCCACCCCGGGTGCTGCCCTAGAGTCCTTTCCCCGCCAATACCGGTCTGCAAGTCTGTGTCCCATCTGTAGCGCACGAGGCTGTCACTCACTGGCGGTGTAGGATCCCCACGGCCAGGCACCCTCCCGCTGCCGTTTATCTGCCGGCGGAATCACGGCTCCCTGCTTCGTACCTCAAAACCAACTGACTGCGATATTCTGTTTGTAGAGATCCAGATCTTCTTACATCTCAGGCTGGTTTCCTGGGTGCTCAGAGTGGTCTGGTAGATATCCAGCTCAATTCCGGGGACCAGGTGAAATAGGGTCCCCTACTCCTCCGCCATCTTTCCCCCCCTCTCCGTACACTGCTTTTTCAACCCTTCTAACACTTCTAGCTCTTTTTCACTTTCTCCTGCTCTTCTCCCCTCATTTTAATTTTATTTATTTTTTCAAGATTTATTTATTTGAGAGAGAGAAAAAGAGAACACACATGCATGGTCGGGGGGTAGAGGGAGAGGAAGAGAGAGAATCTCCAGCAGACTCCCTGCTGAGACTGGGGCCTGAGAAACATGGGGCTGGATCCTAGGACCCTGAGATCATGACCTGAGCTGAAATCAAGAGTCAGACGCTTAACCGACTGAGCCACCCATGTGCCCCTTGGTTAATTTTAAAAGTGTTTTGTTCTCTTAACTACTACAGTAGCACTATCCTTTAAAGTCACCATACATTTAAATCCAAGGAAAACTGCTAACTTTTTCAGTTTGGGATTATTTTTTTTGTTTTATTTTATTGTGTTATGTTAGTCACCATACATCATTAGTTTTTGATGTCGTGATCCACAATCCATTGTTTTTGTATAACACCCAGTGCTCCATGCAGTACATGCCCTCCTTAATACCCATCACAGGGCTAACCCATCCCCCCACCCTCTCAGTTTGGGATTATTTAACTATAAAGTCTATTTTTAAGCTTTAACATTATATGAGCTTCGGTGACTTTTTTTTTTTTTATCTTTGGTGTTTTTAATACCCTATTAATTTAATACTTCAAATTAAGTAATTATGAAGTACTCACAGTATATGAAAGACTGTGCTAAATCCTACTACACAGATTTTTTTTTTTTAATCCAGCCTTGCCTTCAAAGATACCACTAGCATTTTGAGAGTATTATTGCACTCTGGACGCAAGCTATATCAAGAACTAACTTGGGCAAAGTGCCTGAATCCATCTAGATTGAGAGGTGACTTTCAAATTGTCAAGCCCCAGGAGGAGTGGGGTCAGGCCACCTGAGCCAATCCCACTTGTCCCCACCCAACCTCCCCTTCTAAGCTTGGCCCTAAAGTGGGCTGCTGCTTAAAAACCATTTCTGAGGGGGGCCTGGCTGGCTCAGTCAGTAGAGCATGCAACTCTTGACCTCAAGGTTGTAAGTTCAAGCATCACACTGGGCACAGAGCTTACTTAGAAAAAATTTTTTTTTTAATTTTTAAAATCCCCTCAGAAACCTTAAGGACTACTCTGAAATTCTATAACCTTTTATTGTTTTTAATATGTACTTTAACCACCAATATCCACATCAGTGATGGTGAAGAAGTAGACTCTCTCTACAGGGTTTATAGACTACATGAAGAATCCTACTCACTGTAGGTATTATACTTAGTCCATAAAATCTGGCTCCATTTTGGCTTTTCTCTGTGGAATAACTAAAAGCATATCACTAGTGAATCTAGCTCTGTAAAAGTTTCTCTTACAGAATGCCTAGGTGGTCAGTACACAGGCATCTAATGTGAGGTATTTCTTCTCTCATACAACTAGGCTTCCTGCCATCTTTCTCACATCATTTTATGCAACTACAGGAACCATTCTATTTGCCCACTGTCAAAAAGAACAGTTTTCCAAAACTGTTGCACCCCTCTCTTTTCAGCAGATGGCTTTATTACTCGTTACACAGAAAAGACTTATGCTTTCCCACATGAGTAGCAACAATTTTTCCCCTCCTATTCCTTAACAGTTAGTTCTCTGCAAACCTCTCGTCTGCTGGGTTAACCTTCACTGTTAATCCTGATCCCCAAATGCTTTGCTCCACCAATTACTTTCCTTCTTATTTGATAAACACATTCTTCCATAAAATAACCTAAAAGTCTTTTCAGTCCTAGCCTTCCCATGCCTGAGAAAGTTTAGCTTTCCCTAATAACCTACTAGGTTTTCTCCTTATGTATAATAAAAAAAAAAAAATGTTATCACATTTCTTTTCCCTTGCTCTGGCTACAAAAATACTTGGGGTCAAATCTGCAGGTCAATTTTAATAAATCTGAGTATCTCACTCATTCATAGCTTACGTAATTTCATGCTGAGTTTCCATTTTTTATTTTCAGTAGTTTTGATTTTAAATTCTTTTCTATTTTGTGATTATAAATTCTTGTAAATTACATCAGATGTTTTATGATATGTAGCTCTGACTTTAAATTCTTTTGTTTTCTAATTATTTGTGTTAATTGCCTCAGATTCTTCATAATACAAGATTATGTATAAATAAATAAGCTGTGGTATTTCCAAACCCACTGTATAATATCTGTGATTAACAAAGACTTGTGGAATTAAAAAAAGGAAGCAGAGAAGTGTGGCTAATTAGATCATCTGGTCTTATTCCAACAGGAATTTTTCTCATTTTATTTCTATTGTACATATTATGAATCCATGATTTAAAAATAATCTAGGGGTGCCTAGGTGGCTCAGTCAGTTAAGTATCTGTCTTCGGCTCGGGTCATGATCCTGGAGTTCCAGGATCGAGCCCCGCACCCGGCTGCCTGCTCAGCAGGGAGTCTGCTTCTCCCTCTATCCCTCACCCCGCTCGTGCTTGCTCTCTTTCTCTCTCTCTCTCTCTCTAATATATATATATATATATAATCTTAAAAACAGTCTATCTACCATTATGTTAATGAAATCAATAACAAGATACCTTATTTAAATCAGAAACACTTTTCATTCTTTGAGTATACTGGGATTTTTGTTTACTTACTTTTAATTAAACAAACTGTTTTCCTCTTTAATACAGTTATATGATTGATGCCTCTATAAAAGATTTAAAAAATTGGGGCACCTGGGTGGCTCAGTTGTTAAGCGGCTGCCTTCGGCTCAGGTCATGATCCCAGGGTCCTGGGATCGAGCCCCACGTCGGGCTCCCTGCTCAGCAGGGAGCCTGCTTCTCCCTCTCCCTGCCGCTCTGCCTACTTGTGCTCTCTATATCTCTGTTGAATAAATAAATAAAATCTTTAAAAAAAAAGATTTTAAAAATTACTATAGAGTCACTATGAGTAAAGACTGTGGGACACTGAAAATGGCTACAAGGGGAACTTATGACACAGCCTCTCTGAGTTTGAATGGAAGTTCTGCTTGATTAGAGCCCATGTCTGTGATATTATGTTTCCAATTTCTATTCTCAACTGCTTTTTCTCTAGAGATAGTAAGTAACTTACTTTCTGGAATACCATTCACTCAACAAATATTTACAAAGTAGTTGCTATATGCAAAGCACCTAGAAATTTTATTTTATTTTATTTTAAGATTTTATTTATTTATTTGACAGAGAGAGACACAGCGAGAGAGGGAACACAAGCAGGGGGAGTGGGAGAGGGAGAAGCAGGCTTCCCGCGGAGCAGGGAGCCCGATGTGGGGCTCGATCCCAGGACCCTGGCATCATGATCTGAGCCAAAGGCAGACGCTTAACGACTGAGCCACCCAGGCACCCCGCACCTAGAAATTTTAAAGCACTCTACAGAAACAGGAGTTTCTTCACCCCATGAAACTGTGCTATAAGGAGACTCTACTTACCTATTTTGTTGTACAACACTAAAGACTCACCATTTAAAACAAATACATCAATTCCCCTCATCAGTGGTAGCTACGTTTTACAAAGTCACTGCAAACACTGAATTAGCAAATACTGAGCCACTGTTCCTGGAGGAAATATAGGGTTGGGTTACTGTGTGTCTCTGGTCACAAAATGTTCTTCAACTGACCAATACATAACCTTGTTTTATGTGTGTTTCTTTCTCTTTTAATTTATTTATTTTGAGAAAGAGAGAGAGAGTGCACACATGGAGGGGGGGCGCAGAGGGTGAGGGACAGAGAGAATCTTAAGCAGGCTCCACACCCAGCATGAAGCTGGACCAGGGCTTGATCTCACAACCCTGAGATCATGACCTGAGCCAATCAAGAATCAGATGTTCAACCGACACGGCCACCCAGGCGCCCCATATGTGCATTTCTTTTTAAAGACGGCACTTCAGCACTACTCTTGGGAACCATTTTAAACAACAAAATCATCAATAAAAAGCACAAAAGTGTAAAAAGCATAGCACTAAACAGGGAAAAGAAACTTGTTTATAGCAGAAAAACAGAAACAAGAAGGTACAGCACTGCGGAATATGTGAATGTTGGGTGAATCAAACTTTCTGTAGCTTTGCACACTTCCATGAGAGCGCTGCTGAGTACTGACTCTGGCTTACAAATAAATTTTAGAAAGCAAGCAAATCTGCAAATAAAGAATCCGCAAATAATGCGGATCAACTGTGTATGAGTCAAATATTTCAGTGTAGTCTCTGACTTGATTGTCACCAAAAGATAAGCTCTGGAAAGCCCTAACAAATATCCTTCAGTTACTACGCAAATTTAAAGAGTTTTAGACTACACTACTTCAAGAAGTAAGATGTCTGAGGCATTCACAAGTTGGTATTGTTAAAAATGTTACTTCCTACCTGATATATTCTAAAAGGGATAAAACGAAATCCATTTTCTTCTGCAGGATATTCCATGAGTTTCCGGTTGATGGCCCAAAACTGGTCAAATCTGTCTGTAATGATAAATTATTTGTTATTAAAAATGAACAGTATAATTTAAAACCTCACATGAAGAAATGAAAGTTGTTAAACATCCTCTTAGAAGTTTCTGAAAAAGCATCATTTATATATTATTTTTTAAACTTATCTTTCCATAACTAAACGGAAAGCAAAATATAAATTTTTTTACATTATTGCTTCCTCTTCTAGATATTTGCATAGACATTTCATCTCATAAGAGAAACCCTGAACAGATGACTACTTGTGTCATCAAGGCAAAAAACATGAGATAGGGATGAATGTCTAGATTCTCTATCCTATTGCTTACTGTCTAAACAATAAAAGGACAGCTTCAAGTGATCTAAGTCTTTTTTTTTTTTTTAAGATTTTATTTATTTGCAAGAGAGAGAATGAGAGACAGAGAGCATGAGAGGGAGGAGGGTCAGAGGGAGAAGCAGACTCCCTGCTGAGCAGGGAGCCCAATGTGGGACTCAATCCCGGAACTCCAGGATCATGACCTAAGCCGAAGGCAGTCGCTTAACCAACTGAGCCACCCAGGCGCCCCAAGTGATCTAAGTCTTTTTTTTTTTTTTAAAGATTTTATTTATTTATTTGACAGAGAGAGACACAGCGAGAGAGGGAACACAAGCAGGGGGAGTGGGAGAGGGAGAAGCAGGCTTCCCGCGGAGCAGGGAGCCCGATGTGGGGCTCGATCCCAGGACCTGGAATCATGACCTGAGCCGAAGGCAGACGCTTAACGACTGAGCCACCCAGGCGCCCCCAAGTGATCTAAGTCTTAACCAGAACTTATTTAAAGAAACAAAATCAAAACACCAAACACAATAAACACTAAACAGTAAAAAAGACAAAATTACAGGAAAGGGTTTGAAGGAAATGTGGAACTGACACTTAAGCATTAACTGTCGATTGCAGCTTAATCTCAGTGATTAAATAACTCCTTTTTAAGTTTTTTGGGCTCAATTTAAAAAAAACCACTTTACTAAGATATAGTTCACATATCATAAAATTCACCCTTTTAAAGTGTACAACTCAGTGTTTAGCATATTCAGAGCTGAACAACCACTGGCAGTATCTAATATCAGAACATTTTATCCTCCCAAAAAGAAACCCATACCCATTAATAGTTACCCATCTTTTCCTCTCTTCCTATCCCCCTAGAAATCACTAATCTTTATTCCAGACATTTCGTATAAATGGAATAATACAATATGTGACTTTTGTATCTTTTTCCCTTCGCTTGTTTTCAAGGTCCATTCAAGTTGTAGCATGTCTCAGATTTCATCCATTTTTATGGACAAATATTATTTCATTGTATGGAGATAAATTTTTTTGTTTTGTTTACCCATTCATCAGTTCATGGAAATTTGGGTTGTTTCTACTTTTTGGCCATTATGAATAATGCTACTATAAACATTCACATGTAAACTTTTGTATTGGATGTGTATCTTCAATTCTCTTGGGTATAAACCTAGGCGTGGAAATACTGACTTATATGATAACTGTTCAACTGCCATATGGTAACTATGTTTTCAGAAACTGCCAAACTGTTTTCCAAAGAGGCTACATCACTTTACATTCCCCCCAGAAAGGTTGTTGGGTTCCAATTTTCCACCTCCATGTCTATGCTTGTTACTGCATATCTTTTTTTTTTTTTTTTTTTAAGATTTACTTATTTAAGAAAGAGCATGGACAAGTGGGCCTGTGAGGGGGAGGAAAAGAGAAAGAGAGGGGGAGAATCCTCAAGCAGACTCCCCACCAAGCGCAAGAGACCAACATGGGGCTTGATCCCAGGACCCCAAGATCAGGACCTGAGCCAAAATCAAGAGTCGGTGGCTTCACTGACTGTGCCACCCAAGTGTCTCCCCACCCTTTTATTAGAGTCACACTAGTGGGCCTGAAATGTTATCTCCTTATGTTTTGGTTTTTTTTTTAAAGACATATTTATTTGAGAGAGAGCGAGCGAGCACGCGAGACTGGGCTTAGGGGCAGAGAACCTCCAGCAGACTCTGCGCTGAGCATGAAGCTCCAGGCAAGGCTCAACTCAAGACCCTGAGATCATGACCTGAGCTGAAATCAAAAGTAGCTGGATGCCCAACTGACTGAACCACCCACGCACCTCTCTCCTTATGGTTTTGACTTACATCTCTCTAATGAGTAATTATGCTGAGCATCTTTTCATTTGTTTACTGGCCATTTATATATTTATTTTGGAGAAATGTCTATCAAATTCTTTGTCCCCTTTCTAAGTGGGTTGTTTGTCTTTTTTACTGTTGAGTTGCGAGTTTTTTTTTTTTTTAATGTATTCTGGCTAGAAGCCTCTCACTGATAAATCTATGCAAATATTTTTTCCCATTCTGTGTTTTTTTAAGTAACTCCTTTTTGACTTACCCAGAATCCTACCTTAAAATTATTTTTTATACTCAGAAATTTATCTCAGAGTCAAATCTCTGTAAAGTACATGAATAGCACCAGAATTTCAGATCAGCTTGGTATTAAAGCACATTCTCTACTATTAGACTCGTCTCAATCCAAAGTATTGCCAATGTGTTGATACAGTTTAGGTCACTATAATTATATAAAACAATAAAGTTTAGTTGTTTTTTTTTTTCTTCTATCCTTGTCCTAGAAGACTGGGACAGTCTCTAGGCCTTCTCTATTCTCATTTTCAACTTCAATCTGGAAGTTCATACTGTATCAGAACTGGTAGGATAGGTAACTCAGAATCCAGGTAGTCTAATGTAATTTCACAGATGATAATGAAGGCCTAGGTTGTTATGAGTTTCATGAAGAACTAAGACCAGACTCTCAGTCTTCAAAGCCTGATTCAAAGCCCACAACCGTTTCAACAGTTGCAACCACAAAACTGCATCTTAATGCTAAGAGTAGCTCCTTCAACCACAGTCCTTCCATATATGAATCAAATATTCTTTCAATGCTTTTTAAAAGGTATCTTTCTATCATCAAGTATCAAGCAAGAGTGTGATAGCTAAATAAAATGATTCTTCATGATAACCTGAAATTTTACTCACTGCCTCATCATCAAATCTCTAGCACCTACCAAGGTGCATGCATAACATACACTCTTAAATCAAAGAACAAACAAGAAAATACTACATATATAACCTTTTTTTGAAAACATTTTGGGTTCCAATCCTAGGTATGCAACTAAATAGCTACGTGACTAGAAACAAATCAAAATTGAAAATTCACTTATAGATGAAATACAGAGGTTCAATTAGTTTCTAATACCTGTTCCAAAAACAAAACTTTGTAATTATCTAAGATACCCTCTTTTATTAAAATAGCATTTGCTAAAAACCACAAGCAAACCTTTATTACAAGAGAGATCTAGATTGTTTTTAACAGAGTGCTTTTTATTTTATTTTATTTTTTTAAAGATTTTATTTATTTATTCATGAGAGACAGAGAGAGAGGCAGAGGGAGAAGCAGGCTCCCAAGGAGCAGGGAGCCCGATGCGGGACTCGATCCCAGGACGCTGGGATCATGACCTGAGCCAAAGGCAGATGCTTAACCATCTGAGCCACCCAGGCGCCCAACAGAGTGCTTTTTAATAAAAAACAGTGGTTCTTAACCAGGAGAGACCTTTGCTCACCAGTGGGTCTGGAGACATTTTTGGCTGTCACAACTGTTTATGTGTGATACTAGTATCTAGTGAGTAGAGGTCAGGGGTGATGCTAAACATACTACAATGCACAGGACAGTTCCCCACAACCAAGAATTATCTGACCCAAAATGTCAGTAGGAAGGAAAGCAAACACAAACAATAAAAAGTACAGAAAGGCAATTAGTCAAGAGTTTTTACATACCTATACGGCAAAAAAAATAAACTGGAAAAAGGAACATTATTGTGCCCATTATCATTTAATGACTCTAAGCTTCAAAATGACCCTTTAACATATGTCCTGCCATAACAGACACAATTGAAGCATTCCTTTTCTTTCTGCATGGGTGCCCACACGCGTGAGCGGGGGACGGGGGGGGGGGGCGGGCAGAGGAAGAGAAAGAATCTTAAGCAGGCTCCATCAATGCAGGGCTCAATCTCATGATCCTGACATCATGACCTGAGCCAAAACCAAGAGTCAGATGCTTAACCGACTGAGCCACCTAGGCGCCCCTGAAGCATTTCTATTCTTACAACCACATTAAGCTTTCTCAGTAGAGGGCTAAAAGGACACTGCAAGGAGAAAGAGCTTCCTGCTTGCATAGGCACACTGAAACCCCTAGACCCTGTCAGTCCCTGATTTCCTCTGGAGGCCCACAGGGTGGCTTACTTGCTGCTTCCCATACAACTGCCACTCCCTCTGCATGCCCAGACCACTTGTTGCTAGTGGCCTGCACTCCAGTTGTCCTGACTGCCCGGTGACTGCAGACCAGCTCCAGTCTGGGCAGAAGAGTGAATTTCTCTACTAATCCAGTGGATTGAACTATATATCCCCCCACAAGTTCTAAATCCAGTCTTGGCTAGAGGATCCTTGTAAGTGTGACTTTCCTCCCTTCGCCCTAGAGTACCATATGCAGTTTTCTTATATCTTATAGTCACTCTTTCATCAGAGTTTAATAATTCTTCATATGGAACTTACCCTGTTTAACCCTCTGATTTCTACCTCCTGACTGGACCCAGTCTGATACAACTATGTTTAAAAGGAATAAAGACATAATAAAAGATATGTATTAATTAATAGTAGCTTTCACTCTTCTTTTATAAGAAGGTACTGAGGAAATAGGTATTTCCTCAATAATACTAAAGACATTCCAACCAAGAATAATCTAGCTTTTATAAGTCAATGTTATTAACAAGACACAAGTAGAAGGAACTAAAAAAAAAGCAGTCCTGAGATTGAGTGTATAACCAATCACCTTTCACACTGAATTCTGTAGTATCAGTATTTCTTCTATCCCCTAGTCAATAACTAAAATAAAATTGGAGTTAGGATGCATTACTACCTTCCTACATATTGATGAATCAAGAACATACTAACTTGTTACCAAGGAATACTTTGAATATAACTATGCTATTAGTTATTACAATTAAGTCATAAAAATTATCAGTCATAAAAGCAATACCTACAAGTAAAAGAAGCATAATGGTCTTTATCTGTTCGTTTTTTTTTTTTTTTTTTAAAGATTTTATTTATTTGAGAGAGAGAGAATGAGAGACAGAGAGCATGAGAAGGGGGAGGGTCAGAGGGAGAAGCAGACTCCCCGCCGAGCAGGGAGCCCGATGCGGGACTCGATCCCGGGACTCCGGGATCATGACCTGAGCCGAAGGCAGTCGCTTAACCAACTGAGCCACCCAGGCGCCCCTATCTATTCGTTTTTTAAACTAAAATTGTAAGTAAATATATATCAATTTCAAGAACTTTCACGTTAACTTAGTTCTAAATCTAAAACAGAACAACTAAGTCGGAGAAAATTAAAACTATCAGTCACTTAGTTTATTCAAAGAACTGGAGAAGGGAAGATAACTTATATCCTTCTTGCCAGAGCTATTAACAATATGACTAATAAGTTGGTTTCTGTTTTTTAAACTTAGCTTATTCATTTAGGAAGGCTACAAAATTAAGAATCACACAACTGAAGGACTGCCTTATAGAAAGTGAATCTAGTTTTGTAATAAAGATATTAAAAATAGAATTCCTCAAGATCCTGGTGGTCACCAACTTTTCTCTCTCATTACTGAATTAAGCTTCTATATTGGTCTTGGAAATTTTTTAAAATTCAGGAAAAAACATGTTTAAAAATCAAAATCTCCCGAAGAAGCTTAAGAAATAAAGTTTTCTTTTCTCCTCACGTGGAAAAAACTGCAAGAAAAAAGTGGCAATTTTAAACAATGTATCTGTTCTTCCACTTAAGCCTTATGAGTGGCAAACTCAAGGCAAAATAAATTTTAACATTCTAATGTCACAAACAATACATGTGTCTAAAAGCTCCCCAGGAGACATGGAGGACATCTAAGGGACTACAGGGACTGCTGTTTAGCTTCAGTTCAGCAATGTGGCATTGCTGGCTGGGACCCTCAAACTATAGGAAAGGAGGCAGCCTCCACATGCATGCTCTATCCACTTCCTAGTCTTTTCACATCTGTGATGTAAAAAAAAACATATTTACAGCATCCCGAATAAGTGTCAGCACATAAAACATAGACTTGAAGCTTTTCTTTGAAGAGAAAAGCAAATAGTTGAAAATCACAGCTTCAGAAAATTTTGCATTTATCAACAGTATTATTCGAATCAGTACTACAACTGACCTTGTAATATATGTAGTGTTTTGACCAGAGGCTTTCAAAATACATAACAGAAAGTATATCCAAGTAGAAATCTATTTGAATTACTTTCTTCATATGTAATATGTAAACATCTTTGTAAAGCAAAACAAAACAAAAAAATGAATAACTTGGTACGTTGCCAAACACAGGTGCATTAAATAGGCGACCTGTATCTTCAAACTCATTTGTCTTCTAAGTCAAGTCAAATTAAGAGAATCCTAGGTTAATAGGGTGTTTAGCTGAGCCACGGCACGGAGCATTCTCTCTGTGGCAACAAATCCACTGGTGCTTGGATGCTGCTCAACAAACTACACCCACACATCTCTACGAGCCCTTCTCTTTGAGGTTTAAAGTTCCTGAGCTGTATCGGTCGGGAGGCCCTTACCAAAGCAAAGAAGCTTAGGGAAAGCTTAGGGGCCCCTGAGAATTCATCATGAAGGTAGAAGAAGGCAAGACCAAAGGGCTGGCCTCCACATTAAGGCTGAGAGGAGTGCCAGTCCTGAAGAAGGCTAATCCCGAACATAAACAATCATCTTGGCAAGAGGATTGTACCCTGGGGGAATTTGTTGTTTGAATGAATCAAAAGAGTAATAAAACCTGGATCTCAGGAAAATTTCAACCTGGGCTACCAACTGTCTCATAATAAACTGAGCGATGACATTTACTCCTTTGCCCTACAATAGAAGTGCTACCATCTGGAAAACTGACATTAAGGAAAGTAATCAATATAAATACATATTTAGGGTGTAATTTATTCTCTCTGTATTCACTGCCACAACTTTTCATAAGCACTGAACCACGGTGACAACCTAATTGGACTCTGTCCTTCCACTTGTATCCCTGCTACAGAGCATTCAGAATGGTCTTATAAAACATAAATCAAATTGTATCATTAATGAGTGATTTTCCACACATGTTTCTAATGGGCCATGGAATAATGCTTTATGATGTACTTTAACAATATGGTTTTAGAAGTACTAGAATCATTACTTAAAAATCCACTGCACTCACTTTCTTATTGCCTGCAACGGGGGAGGACTGCTCTTTGCCCAAACTGCATGTGAACAACTAAAAGGTCTTTCCCTCTCACCCCCTGGAAACGCAGGTGCTCCTGAAGTCCTCTGAGATCTCACTGCCCATCAATCTGTTCACTTACTAAGCTCCAAGTCATATGATTTTTCTTTTCTGTCCCTAGAAAACACCAAACTTGTTCCCATATCATAGCTTGGAATCCTTGCTTTTCTTATCTTCACAAAGCTGCTGCTTTCTGATCATTCAAGTCCCAAGAGAAGTAGCACCACCTCCTCAGAGAAGATCCCCTCAATTCAAAGTGAGGCATTGTTCTATTTTCTATCTAGACATTTTTGAAATTGAATTTTGAAATTACCCAACTCACGTGTCTAATTATTTCTTGTCTCTCTCCCCCAACTAAATATAGTTCCATGAGAGCAAGGCCTTTGTCTTCAGTCCTAGAAAGTTCCTGGCACAAAGTAGATGCTCAATCAATGTTTAAGCGACTAAATAACGATATGACTGACTGATTTAGGGAAATGGGGAACAACAAAAAGAAGGAATTCCAAATGTAGCATGGCATGGTGGGAAAAAACAGACATTCTGGAGCCACACTGCCTTCGTCTGCTTCTTAGCTTTGCCATTTAATAGCCGCCGGAGTTTGAGCAATATACTTTTAAACTTTGTGTCCCAATTTCCTATAAATGGAACTGCCTGTAAAACGAAGATATTAATAGTACATATTCATAAAGTCATTGGAAGAAATAAATTAGTTAATACATGCAAAACACAACAGTATCTGGCACAAAGTAAGTATTACATAAGTGATCTTAGGCTGCCTCAGAATCAACAAAAGAAGACACTGGGAAGATTCAGCAACAAGGTAAGTGAACTGTCAAAACCAGTATGGGAAAGTGGTTCTGCCAAAACCTCATCATCAGAAGACTGCTGGAGCGTTCAGTCTGGCTCAGGGCCAGAGAGCTTGCACCACTCACATCAAATTCTGTGTGAATGCTGCCTCCTGGAGTTATGCAACTGAGTGGCCTTTGTTAACCAGGTGGGAAGACTGAGAGCCATAATACAATCCAGCTGCAACACTTTACAATACCAAATTCCCTTCATATCCCCTTCTGCTTCCTCCAACCATTTCAACTACCATATAAGCCCTATCTTCTCATGCTGTGGAAACAATTTAGTTACATTTACCTTCCATCCATTTTGATTGCATTAATCTCCAGAAATGGGGAAATGAAATGGTGAAATGGTGGTGGGAGCAGGAATGGTGGCCCAAGAACACCTAGGTCAACATCTGAGTCCTCAAGTCTTGGCAGGCTCATCTGAGTTCTATCTCTACTATCTTTAAGATCTAGTAACAATTCCTTCTCAACCCCTCCCTCTC
Organism: Neomonachus schauinslandi; assembly: GCF_002201575.2. Taxonomy (NCBI): domain Eukaryota; kingdom Metazoa; phylum Chordata; class Mammalia; order Carnivora; family Phocidae; genus Neomonachus; species Neomonachus schauinslandi. The sequence goes on along the minus strand of NC_058410.1, from coordinate 54,314,963 downwards.
CTAACATATCTTAAAATATTACAACAGAGGGGATAAGCATGGTGGGAAAAAAAAAATGAGGTTTCTTGTTGATCTGGGAAGATGAGAGGCTCAAAACTGTTATACTTTACAGCACAGGTCTATAAACAGAGCCAGTAAAAACCAGTTACTTCATAAATGGTTTAAAAAACATTGCTGGAAACTTAAAGAAAACTAATCTTAACTGGAATTTGAAAAAGCAGATTGTAAATTTTAATTTCAACATCACAATAAACCATAACTGCAAGTTATAACATCTCTAATGTATTCCAACAGTCAATCCCAGTAACTGACTTTATTTTTACATCGACAGAATTCAATAACTGTATCCCAGCCAATTAAGAAAAGTTTATTTCAAATTGGGCCAATAAAAGGGCCTCAAAATTCAAAAATGTCATGATGCTAAAAAAACAACTATTCTATGTGCTCATGTTAAAATTAAAAAAAAAGAATGATCTTCAATTATAATTAAGTCTTCATTTAATCTAAAAGACAATCTTTAAAGTAGCTTGTTTCCCAAATAGAGATTTACAGAGCTGTAGCACCGTGGTAGGCCAAGACTAATTAACTGAATGCTTCCCTGTGTAAATCACCTATAGATTTATAACCAATAATCTGATTTATTACCTTTCAAAGCTACTATAAATTGAGAAAATGTTTTTCCTCTTAAGACTAAATTACAGTTTACTACTTTCCTCAAGTCAGAGGACCAGAAACAAATTCAACAAGTAATCAAGCTCATTTTCACTTCAGAGAGCCCACCAGAATCCTAAGACAAAAACAAAAATCTATTTTAATTTTTGAAAGACTGACAGAGGAAAAAAAAAAAAGATAGTCCATTATATTCACTGTATCTTTGCAATGTTTACTATGCAGGATATTCTGTCTTTATTCTAATACAAACCCTGCATGCTTTTGATGAGAAAATCCCGTTAATACTCACTGACAAATAACGAAAGCTTTAGAAACGGGGGGGGGTGGGGGGGGAGGCACCAGTGGTCAGGAGACACCATGTGCAGTGCAACATTCCTCAGCTTTAGCTGCTCACTTGGATCACCTGAGTTTACAAGAAGACAAACGTCAGGGACCCACTCCATACCAATTATTTCAGATGCCCTGGCAACTGTACTTTTTAGAAACTTCCAGATGATTCTAATATGTAGCCAGAGTTAATAACTCCCAGATGTAATGGAAAACACAACCATTTTTTTTTTAAAGATTTTATTTATTTATTTGACAGAAAGACACAGTGAGAGAGGGAACACAAGCAGGGGTAGTGGGAGAGAGAGAAGCAGGCTTCCCGCTGAGCAGGGAGCCCCATGCCGGGCTTGATCCCAGGACTCTGGGATCATGACCTGAGCCGAAGGCAGAGGCTTAATGACTGAGCAACCCAGGCGCCCCAAACACAACCACTTTAAAATCAGAGATCTAAGTTCAAATCCTTGTCCCATCTCTTACTAGCTCTGTAAGCTCATTTCCTTGTTTTCAAAGTTGATAATGTTTATCTAATTCATGTGAGAAATTACTGAGACAACACATATAAAAATATCCAGGCCTAGGACATCACAAGACTTCAGTAAATGTAATATAATTCCAGATAAATTCTCTTCTATTTCAAATCCATCTAACCTCTCCATGGTAAGTACATGAAAAATATCTCCCTTTACAAAAAGTTCCCCATTGCAAATGGTTCATACCATGAATCTCCAGTTTAATTTTAGGGAAGGAAGAGGAAAGAAAGGGTAAATCAGTTGACAGAAGGAATGGTGTGCTCAAACAAGTTTTTACTTTGTAGGATCTGCATAGAGTTAAATCTATCAAACTATCTGCTCCATTTTATGTACCTAATTAAGTACTGGGAGCTGTAGAGAATTTTAAATTAAAACAAAATAAAACAAGTACATAACAGGTTCTTTCCTTCACTTAATATGTAGCTGGAGAAGCAGACTAACATACATAAAATTATCACAATTTCTAATCGGTCTGATTTGTCCTTTATCTTGCACTGGCAGTGAGTGCTTAATGGTTCAAGCCCTCTCCACCCCACCCCCATCCTTCAAATGGCAGATAACCAAGTGATAGATGCTTAAGTAAAAAGCATGTTAGAAGTTAGGCTGGTAAAGAAGTGGTATTAAACAAAAAAATATACTGAAGTGAAGCCAGAGTGAAAAGTTGTGGGTTCTGATTATAGTAAAACCTCGGAGGTGGGTTTTATTAGTAAAAACATACTTGTACAGAATTTAGCTATTTTTAAAACCCTATATGGGTTTCATATTGTTTGATTTTCACAGCAACTTACTGGATAGTTATCCTCATTTTACACAGGAGGAAACGGAGGTTCAAAGCAGGTAAATTATTTACCTGACATCATCAGGCCAGTTGTATCAGGGATACAATACCATAATCCATGTTACGGGAAACTTTCAATTTTATTTCTATGAATAAAAACACTGCTTGCTTGGTAAAACTCCAAGTCAATTCAATAACCTATAATTAACAGGAATCTGGGAAACTAATAATGAATGGAATGTTCATATTTTCAAAAAGTCCAGAGTTCTGGACTTCAAAATTCACGGTAGTGTCAGGCATAATAGTTTAACAAATCTTGTCTCCTTTCACAGTTGCAGATGACGAAACTGAACACTTAGCAGTGGGTGCTGCAAAAATAAATACTATTTGCCTCAGCACGTTCATCTAAGGCACAATTTTTCTTTTTTTTTCAAGATTTTATTTATTTGACAGATTAGAGACACAGCGAGAGAGGGAACATAAGCAGGGGGAGCGGGAGAGGGAGAAGTAGGCCTCCTGCTGAGCAGGGAGCCCGATGCGGGGCTCGATCCCAGGACCCTGGGATCATGACCTGAGACGCTTAACGACTGAGCCACCCAGGTGCCCCTAAGGCACAATTTTTCAATGAGAACAAGCAGAAATGCACTGTGATAACCAATGGAAAACATCACTCAGTTAGGAACTACCTCCTAAAAGAAGACAACAATGATGACCGAAACTGGAAAATTCAATCATAGTTCAATTTTTAGCTAAAAGGATTATTCAGGTGGCATTTACCGCAAAATTAATTTATTTAAACTCATTACCAAAACAAGGTTGATTCTTGGGGCGTCTGGGTGGCTCAGTGGTTAAGCGTCTGCCTTCGGCTCAGGTCATGATCCCAGGGTCCTGGGCTCGAGCCCCGCATGAGGCTCCCTGCTTGGCGGGAAGCCTGCTTCTCCCTTTCCCACTCCCCCTGCTTGTGTCCCCTCTCTCACTGTGTCTCTGTTAAATAAATAAAATCTTTAAAAAAAGAAAAAAAAACCAAAACAAGGTTGATTCTTAAAATTATATACATACCTCAAAAAATAGGGCCCACCCAACATTTTATATATTACATTTTATTATTTCCTATAATGAGTTCATTTTGGACTAAATACTATTATTTTAAATGTATTCAGTAGCTTTTAGTGATAAGTGATATACACAATGTATCCTACAAGGTAAAAAAAAATTTAATCACATTTCTAAGAATCCTAAGGGTCAAACTGAGAATGTTACTAATATTTGAAATTATTCTACCAGTGTTTTTCAACTTACTGATTTATAAATCAAATATCTAAATCCCACAGAGTATTCTTTTGAGTGTAATAACACCTAAAAATAAGTTATTATAAAGATATTGGTGACAAAACTTGTAAATGTAAAGCCTTTCCCCTTAATTCAAAAAGGCTATGGAATGGTCTTCTTTCTCTTCCTACTTCCTAGATATTAGATTTCCACTGACTGTCCTCTCTTCCACCCCTTCCTTATATTTTCAGTGGACAAATATCAATACTTTTTATCTTGCAAAAAATATGTAAAAGATGCTTTCATAGAGTTTTACAATCCTACATAAAAGTAATTTCACCTTAAAATACCTGGAAAGTCAATGCAGGTTAATACCATAATACCTGTAGGAAAAAAATCCAAGTAGTATATTTAAAACCAAGAAGCTAGCTTAAGAAAAAGAGCCACAAAATCTCGGACGTTTAGCTTTCAGTGTGGCTTATAGTAATTTAAAATGAAGTCTTTTTGGCTAAATCTTTTATGAAATTAACTGCAATTAAAAATGCTGTTGGGGATATTTTATTGATATCCTTCCACTGGGAAAGAAAGAAAGAAACTAGATGTCAAAAAAAGGATAGCTTGGATCCTAAAGGGACCCTGTGGCAAGTAATGCTTCTTATGTAGAAAACCACTTTGAAGATAATAATCAAGACTTGACTGAACACACTGCATCTTAGATGAAAAAATTTGTTTATTTTGCACTCGATTTTTTATGAGCGATTTCTTTTCTAGTTTTGGGGTTAAAATCTTGCAACTCTCTGAATGCTAATCAAAACACTGGCATAGTTTAATAGTATTTAAATGTGTTTTTCACATAGAAGAATTTCTGAATCTTTTACAGTTCCTAAAGTGATAAAAGAGAAGAGACATGCCATGAATAATAAGAAATTAGCACTGCTATAGAGCCATACTCACTTCTTTGGTTCAAGAAAGGACTAAATCATTAATACACAGAATTCTGACATCCAAAACTCATTACCACAGCCACTAATCAAAACTGGTCTGCACAGGCAGAGACAGAGTAAACAGAATGTCATAGGGATGGGGGTAGGAGTGTGGGGGAGAAGGGGCTCGAAACTCTGAAATCTTCAATAAAATAATTTCTAGGTCTTTGTTAAAAAATGCATGAAAGAGGTATCTGGGAATAGGTAACACATTGGATGGCATTAATTACAAACTGTTCAACTAAAATGTAAATATCTGGCCATTAAGACCCTAAAAAGATAAATGAGAGGTAGGAGAGAGGAAAAGAAGTGCTAAGATATGCAGAACTACAACAAGTGCCCCACAGAGAGCTGGAGAGGGAGATGGAAGGAAGCAAAAGAGGGAAAAGGAAAAACATAGAAGACACATGTTACTTGAAAAATGTAAGCACAATTAGTCTCACTGAAATGACAGAATGCTATTGATTCATTGTCATTTAATAGTCACTAGAGCAAATATAAAATAATCGCCATCCAGAAATAATTATGGCTAAGTGTTACGATAAGAAGTTCACATGGCTAGGATTCCAGATAAGAAGAGTTAGCTGGTTAAAATAACTCTAATTCATTTATATGCCGAACTCCTTTTGTTCCAAATACACCCTAAATGAGTCCCTGTAACAACGGAACACCCAAGCTCAAGTGCTGTGCCGGCCAAACAGATGAGAAACTTCCTAAACGGGCTGGCCCAGCCAACAGACCTTCAAACATATGTTGCAAGGCTGCTCTGACGACGACAACAATTCATGTAAAGTGCCAAGCACAGAAATTGGGTATCCAATTAGTGGTCACTGCTACTCTCGAGGAGAAGCTGTATTATCCATTAACTCTATTATCACTTCTCTCTAGAGCAGTGGTTCTCAAAATGGGTCAATTTTGTCCCTGGGGGGATATTTTGCAATGTCTGAGATATTTTTTAATGTCATGATAGACAGTGGGGAGCAGTGTGCTACTGGCATGTAGTGAGTGGGTAGGAAGACCAGGAATGCTGCCAAACACCCCACAATGCATAAGGTAGCTCCCTCCCTGCCAATGCCCCAACACCAAAGAATTATCCATTCCAAAATATCTATACTGCTAACGTTGAGAAATCCCGCTCCAGAAAACTAAAGTTAACTTTAGTGCATCACAATCACCTGGAGGGCTTGTGGAACCATAGGTTGCTCCGACCTTTTGCTGAGACCTCAGAGTTTCTGATTCAGTTGGTCTAGGGTACATTTCTAATCAGTTCCTAGGTCATGCTGATGCTTCTGACCCAACTCCCTACACTTTGAGAACTAGTACTCTTAAGAAAAGTGATGAGGAGCTAATGGACAAAACAAAAAAAAAATATTAGGAAAGTAAGTACTTCTGAGGTTTTCTGTGATTTTCTTAAATCATGACTTTCTTAAGTTTCAAAACAAAATATTCATTTAAAAACAAAGTAAGTTAAACTACATATGCGTATAAACCTGTGTGTGTGTAATTTTCATTTTTTAAGAGGAATTGTGCTATAAATTTAAATAGTAATGACAGGCCATGACTCCAACAGTGAAAATCATTTATGAGACAGACGTTTGTTTGCATTTCCTCTATATAGTGGAAGAAAAGCTTCTTTTTTTTTTTAAAGATTTTATTTATTTTTTGACAGAGAGACAGTGATAGAGGGAAGACAAGCAGGGGGAGTGGGAGAGGGAGAAGCAGGCTTCCCGCTGGGCAGGGAGCCCGATGCGGGGCTCGATCCCAGGACCCTGGGACCATGACCTGAGCTGAAGGCAGACACGTAACGACTGAGCCACCCAGGCGCCCCTGGAAGAAAAGCTTCTTAAACCTTCCCACACCTACTTTACAGGAAAAAAATGACAGTATGTTAAGAGGTATAAATTTAAAGAAAGTTTTTTAACTGGATCAAATATAAATAAAAGATATGATAAAGCAGCATTTTACTGTAGATGGTTTGAAATTAAAAGGACATTACAAACTAAATCTTTGTGTTCCTATAACACTAAAAATTCACTAAAAGCATTTTCAATTATTAATCAATCAACCTAGTTATACAGAATTATACATATATCAACTGTATCTCATATGTAAAATATATTCCCTACCACTGGTGAACTCTGGGATATACAACCATTCACTGTTATTAATGGACTCTTTCCAATAAACTTATGTTAGGATAATGTATAGCATATTATGAAATAACTGTCTAAATGTTTTCACCAAGTTTTATTAACCATGATGTTCACTGCCAAGTCTACCCAAAGAACTGTAAGAGGCTATGATCCAAATTATTACCAAATTTACTTATTCATTTAAATCATGTAATTTCATGAGCAATCTTTCTCCAGAAGTCTAACAAAGTATCTGTATAGTTTTATATGAAAATGCAAATACATAAACTTTTCAGATTTCCATCATTATTTTTAATTACAGAAAGTAGAACATGGAGACTGATTTAAAAGATGTAATATAATAGAGTAAAATGCCTATCTGTTCCACAGTAAAACTTAATTGAATGCTCCAGCAGGTTACAAATTTGCTTTAAGCAACTTTCTCACAAAGTTGTAGATTCTTGAATGCCACACACACAGCTTTATATTGAACTTATTCACCTTCCTGTATTGCAGGCAAAATAATGGAAATGACTAACTCAGCTGTGCGTAGAAAAGAAAGCACAAAATGGCTAGTGGATATAAAGAACTGCCAAACATTAGGAATATATGGAATTGCTCCACATTTCACTGCCTTACGTCACTGGGAACATTAACTGTCATATCCTTAAGGATGAAATAATAAAGATGGTACTTATGAAAGTAAATGAGAATGAGATTAGAAGCTGCAGCTTTCAAATTTATTAAGCCATCTCCATCTACTGACACACACCCGCAATACTTAACTCTAGCAATACCTAACGCAATATATCTCTACATCAATGTCTCAGAGACATCTCAAACTTTCAGCCTCAAAGTTGACCTTCTCAACGGCTTTGTTCCCCAACCCAAACCTATTCTCCATCTAGTTATTTCATATCACAGTATAAAGCACCACTATCCATCTAGCTGTCCCTTTTTTTCACCCTAACCTTATAGCCAATCTAGTGATAGATTCTGTCCATTCTACCTCCAGAACAAACCCCAAATTTAATGACTTTTCTCCATCTCTAACCACTGTCACCCTAGAGGCCACCATCATCTTACACCTGGACCTACTGCTATAGCCTCTCCACTTCCAATCTTGGCTCCTTCTTCACATATTTTTGCATCTTATCGCTCTCCTGCTTAAAAATTCTCCAAAGGCTTCCCACTGCACTTAACATCTGAATTATTTTCGTTGGCCTATACGAGGCCCTATATCATCTAGCTCTTTCCTATCTCTCCAATCTCATCTCATGTCACCCTTCCCTCTTGGTCACTATTTCCCACAGTGGCCTTCTTTCGGTTCCTTAAAACATACCAAACTCTTTGTTGCCTCATGTCCTTGAAACACGTTATTCCCTGAAATAATTGGTTCTCTCCCATCCTTAAGATTTCAGGTTAAATATTATCTCTTCAAAGAGGTCTTCCTAACCACCTTAATATAAATAGTTCCAATCTCTCCTCATATCTGTTCTTAACACTTTGTTTACTGCTTTCAAAATAGTGTAAAATCAACTGCCAAAAGGATGCTTTGTGTCCCAGGAGACTTATGGAAAGAACTAGATATTAAAAAAAGTGTCATTTTTGCTATATAGAATGTTTAAAAAAAAAAAAAGCGAGACTATAAAGGTAGAGGGAAAATATGACAAGAAGACTAGAGAAGAAGGGGTATCCCAGGGGAAAAAAAAAACTTAGATTATCTGCAACTTCAAAAAGCTATGAATAGGGTTAGATTCCTCAAAACTGCCTAGCATTCTCCCACCTCAGGGCTTTGCCCTTGCTGTTCCCTCTCCTAGGAAGGTATTAACCCTAGATAAATGCATAGTGCTGCTTTGGATCTTTATTTAATGTCACAAAATCAGTGAGACCCTCCATGACCATTCTAATTAAAATAGTAATGCCCTATCCCAATACAGTTCTTTCTCATCTTTCCCTGCTTTACTTTCCTCCCATAGCACTTACTATCATGACACATAAAAATATTTTACATGTATATACATATATATACACAGATAAGAAATACACACACACACACACACTTCTTATCTGTTCTCCCCCACAATAATTTTGGTTGCATAAGGGTAGGAATTTCAGTCTGTTCTGTTCACTGCTTTATTTCCAGCATAGATTCCGTAACACTAACTGAATGAACTCAATGAATTAACATTAAAATGATACTCATAAAACATGGACCGAGTTATAGCAGGAATGTGATAGTTAATATTACGGGTCAACTTGACTGGCAATGGAGTGCCCAGGTTAAACATCATTTCTGGGTGTGACTTTGAGAGTGTTTCCAGATGAAATTAGTATTGAATAGGTGAACTTTCAGTAGACTGCCCACCTTGATGTGGGTGGGCATCACCTAATCAGTTGAGGACCTGAACAGAACAAAAGGAAGGGGAAGAAGGAATTCACTCTTTTCCTGCCCCACTGATTGAGCTGAGACAACTCATTTCATCTTCTCATGCCATCGGACTGGGATTTATACCACTGGCTCCCCTGGTTCTCAGGACTTTTAACTCAGATTGAATTACATGACTGGCTTTCTTGGATTTCCAGCTTGTAGAGGGCAAATCATGGGATTTCTAAGCTTCCATAATCATATGAGCCAATTCCCCATAATAAATCTTTTATGTATATATTCTTAAAATTGGTTCTGTTTCTCTGGAGAACCCTAATACAGGAACATGTAAGAGTAGCAGGAAGGCCAACACCAAGCCTAAGACGAGGCATATAAAAAATAGTAAGGAAAACAAAATGCGCTTCATAAACTATGTTTGGCAAAGAAAGAACACATGGAGGGGCGCCTGGGTGGCTCAGTTGGTTAAGCAACTGCCTTCAGCTCAGGTCATGATCCTGGAGTCCTGGGATCGAGTCCCGCATCGGGCTCCCTGCTCGGCGGGGAGTCTGCTTCTCCCTCTGACCCTCCCGCCTCTCATGTGCTTTCTCTCTCTCATTCTCTCTCTCTCTCAAATAAATAAATAAAATCTTTAAAAAAAAAAAAAAAAAAGAACACATGGAAAAAATTACTGGGGAAGACAGTATCATATTAAGAGACAGAGAGAAAGCTCAACTTCTAGACTTCTGTTTAGCTTCCATCTTCTCTAACACAGAATGATCTTCAAAGAAGAAAAGTGAAAAAATATAGCCAAAGTGACAACAATGCCTCCACAGGCTCAGAAGTAACAGCAGCTACTCTGCTTTTGTAGTATGCTGCTTTAAGTTAATGCAAGTCTTCAGATAAAAGGGAGTTACTTCAGAAGACATTAAAAGAACTATAAGGATTATGAAACACCAATAATCTTATGAAACAATGGTGAATAGGAGAGGTGCTTGAGGTCAGGAGACAGGCAAATGTTTCAACTTAAAAATATGAGTGGATGTTATCAACTAGTAAGCCTGATGTCAATCCTAGGCAAAATTTTATGTTTTTCACCATTCAGAAAGTAAAACAGTAATATCAGAAATCAGCAGACATTTTAAAATATGTATGGCATCAAAGTGACCTACAATTCCTTTTGTAACAGTATTAAGGAGGGGTGCCTGGCTGGCTCAGTCGGTGGAGGGTAAGACTCTTGATCCTCTCTTGATCTTGGGGTTGTGGGTTCAAGCCCCACATTGGGTGCAGAGATTACTTAAAAATAAAATCATAAAAATAATTATTTTTTTAAGATTTTATTTATTTGACAGAGAGAGACAGTGAGAGAGGGAACACAAGTAGGGGGAGTAGGAGAGGGAGAAGCAGGATTCCCACAGAGCAGGGAGCCCAATGCGGGGCTTGATCCCAGGACCCTGGAATCATGACCTGAGCAGAAGGCAGACACTTAACAACTGAACCACCCAGACACCCTTAAAAAAATTTTTTTAATTGTATTAAGGGACTGGGCGTTAAAAAGTGATATCGTAAATATAACAATACAGCACAGATCTACTTTTGGATAGTATGTGTAAGCTGCAAAAGAGTAGTTAGGCGCACTCAATAGTTTCCGCAACATCTGGGAATCAACTTTGACAGTTCTCATTCTATTACCTGTCACAATAAACCAAATACTCAGTCTTAAGAGTTCTATATCTCAAATATAAGCCACCATTTATAAACAATTGCCATGTCTCACCTAACCACTGGAATAGACTCCTAGTGGTCTTTTAATTCCATGTTTGCTCTCTTCGAATTCATTAACCATACTGCATCCAAAGAGATGCCTTTTAAAAAGAAAATCTGATTCTGTCATATTCTTGCTTAAAATCTTTCAATGGTCCCCTATCTATCCCACCTCAATTCCTGGGGATTAAGTTCAATATCATTAAAATAGCCTATAAAGCCCGGAATACATAGGGTCTCACTCTAATTTGCACTGCCAGGCCTAATTTGGACCATTTGCTACTTTCCACTCAATCTTGATCACCATGCTCTTGTCAAAATGGTCTCCTCTAAGCTCTCAGAAGCTTTTTTTTTTTTTTAAAGATTTTATTTATTCATTTGAGACACAGAGATACAGAGAAAGAGAGAGCATGAGCAGGGGGAGAGGCAGAGGGAGAGGGAGAAGCAGGCTCCCTGCTGAGCAAGGAGCCCAATGCAGGGCTCGATCCCAAGACCCTGGGATCATGACTTGAGCCAAAGGCAGACGCTTAACCATCTAAGCCACCCAGCTGCCCCGATCTCAGAAGCTTTTTTCTGCCTAACCCAGATCATTCCATGTGCCTGGAACACTTTCATCACGACCACCCTGCTCTCTATTCCTTCCTCCTTCCTCTACAACTCAAGCTATAAATGTAGTAATTATTTAGAGGCTGTTTAATGTCTGGCTCCCCTAGATACAGAGTTGAGTCTTAAAGTCTCTTCTCTCTCTGTTTTAGTACTCTTTCTATGACACCACACATTTCTGGTAAGTTACCTTCCACCTAAGTCCTACTTCAAAGGGACAGGAGAGGGAGAGAGAAAAAGGAAGAGGGAAGAAGGGAAAACGGAAAAGGAAAGAGAGGGAGAGGAAGGGGAAGGGAGAAATTATCAACAGTAATTCTTCTTCCAAGAAGTCCTTCAGAATCCGTTGAAAACATCTAATCATCAGAATGAGATATATGGGATCACCACTTTATAGTCCTTGAATGCAAGTCTCGGGAAGTCTTACCACATTCAGTTTATAAGGAACTCCAGCTTACAGAGGAAAGTGATTTGCCAGACCACACAACTGATATGAGGTAAATATCAGGTCCTTCTCAGACCAACAGACTGTCAGTGCAATACTTAATCTACTATATGTACCTGATAAAAACAAAGCAATGCAATTACAACCCAACCGTCTCTATCATACAAGCCTCCAAAGAGCTAAAAACCATTGCAATTATCTTTTACATCACCTAGCAAACAAAAGTATTTTCAAAATATTATGACTTGTTATAAAAATCACCCTTCACTAATCACTTTCCTCTTAAAAACCTGTTTTAGGTTAAAACCAAATAACTGACTGATGTAAATTTTCAACAAATTTGGCAGTCAAAACTTAGATTTATTTGAAGGACTATGGAATTTATTTAATGCTATCTTTTCTTTTTTAGTATACTCAAAAAACCAAGGCTGAAAACTAAGTCATATATTATGTTAAAAATATTTTTTAGAGATTTATTCAAATCTCTAGCTTATAAGAAAAACAGCTTGACATTTAATAGAAAAGAGCCTGCACATGTAGTGACAACAGCCTCATAAATAATAAAAATGTTACTTTCTTTTCTTTTTTGTGGTCATTAACTTGGTTTCACAAGGAGGTTAAATACTTTTATATCTAAAATGAAAACCCATAAAAAACACTGAAAGGCACAGTGTGTCTTAAATGAGTTTTCTTGGTTTCAAAAGTTTTTCTTATTTCTCTTTCACACAGATCTGAAAAATTAAAATTAGCATTTGAAAGTATTCAAAAACTGTTTAAATCGTTGTCCAGCTGTTATGATCTACAGGTGCAGTTCTGAATGAAAGAAATTTACCATCTGCTATGCCTCAACTTTGACCAGTTTACAAACCAAAGGTAAAATATCTTTGTCTTCACAAATTAATAGGACCTTCTTTTGGATTTTCGTAAATAAATTCAAACAAAACACTTCCTCTATTTTATAGCAGTATTAAACTATGTATAAAAGGCTGTTAATATTATTTCCTTACAGTATTAAAAAGGAATAAAACATTCAGTTAGTATTCATTTTATCAGCTCTATGCCTAAGACTGGACTAGGTGCTAGGGATTCAAAAATGTATAATATACACTCTATGCGGTGCCTGGGTGGCTCAGTCGTTAAGCGTCTGCCTTCGGCTCAGGTCATGATCCCGGGGTCCTGGGATCGAGCCCCGCGCATCGGGCTCCCCGCTCGGCAGGAAGCCTGCTTCTTCCTCTCCCACTCCCCCTGCTTGTGTTCCCTCTCTCGCTGTCTCTCTCTCTGTCAAATAAATAAATAAAATCTTTAAAAAAAATTTTTTTTAATTTTTTAAAAAACCAAAAATGTATAATACACTCTAACCAGGAAAAATTTATATTCTAGCAGAATGACATAAACCATAACTATACCAGAGTGCGATAAAATATGAGAGCAAAATGCATATAAATGGACAAGGAGACATGGCACCATGAAAACATGGATAATTCTGCCTCCTTGCCACCATAAGCTCCATAAAGACAGGATGCATGTCTGTTTTATCACTGCTGGATGATCACTAACTCCTAGCAGAGTGTCAGGTTCATGTTAGATGGTCTATAAATATTTGTTGGCTAAAAAAAATTAAAAAAAGAAGGCTTCACATAGCAGGTAACAACAGAGATGAGCATTAAAACCTAAGTAAGAATTAGACAAAAAGAAAGAAAGGGCATTTTAGCGGCACCAGGGTGGCTCAGTCAGTTAAGCGTCTGCCTTTGGCTGAGGTCATGATCCCGGAGTCCTGGGATCGAGTCCCGCATAGGGCTCCCTGCTCTGTGGGAAGCCTGCTTCCCCCTGTCCCACTCCCCCTGCTTATGTTCCTGCTCTCGCCGTGTCTCTGTCAAATAAATAAATAAAATCTTAAAAAAAAAAAAAGAAGGCATTTTAGGCAGAAGGAAGTACTACACCCACCTTTCACCAATTTACTTTAATGTAGGTAACATTCAGCCTTTTATCCCAAAATATATTTTTTTTCAAGATTTTATTTATTTTTGCGCACGTGTATGTGAGAATATATGAGCGAGTGCATGAGTGAGCAGGGAGCAAAAGGAAAAGGAGACTCCCCACTGAGCAGAGAGCCAATGCGGGACTCAATCCCAGGACTCTGGGATCATGACCTCAGCCGAAGGCAGATGCTTAAAACCACCTGAGCCACCCAGCCGCCCCCAAAATATATTTTCTACCAACATTTACCTAGCTAAAAATTTCCTAAATGGGTATATTAGTTTTTTAAAAGTAGAATAAATAAACTACCAAGGTCTCCAGTACCCACAGGATCCTATACAGGAGATTTTGAGTGTAAGCTCAATCATTACCAATACAAACAAAACCAAACATAATAGCTAAAAACAAAAAAAAAACTATAGCTAAAAATTAAAATTGAATAAAGTACATTTTAACCACATACCATTTTAAGTCAGATTTAATGAAACTCAATTTGAAAAGTAATTTAAAAAAATTTTTTTAATGTAATAAAATTTAACTTAGCAATGCTAACTTTAAAACAGTTGTATAGGGCGCCTGGGTGGCTCAGATGGTTGAGCGTCTGCCTTCGGCTCAGGTCATGATCTCAGGGTCCTGGGATCGAGTCCCGCATCGGGCTCCCTGCTCCTTGGGAGCCTGCTTCTCCCTCTGCCTCTCTCTGTCTCTAATGAATAAATAAATAAAATCTTTAAAAAAAAAATAAAAATAAAACAGTTGTATATCCAAGAAAGAACAGGAAGTAGGACAAAAATAGGAAAAAAGGAATATTATGCCAAAAAATAGCAATGAAGGCAGTTATTAGATTAAGTCTGATACATTAAGTTATACCAAGTTCTGAATGTGACATTTTAAGTCATGCGTTAGGTCAACGATAAATACGAGGTGTTGGTCTGGTCAACCTTCTATGAGCTCCCAAATGGTTTTTTTTTTTTTTTTTAAAGATTTATTTATTTGACAGAGAGAGACACAGCGAGAGAGGGAACACAAGCAGGAGGAGTCAGAGAGGGAGAAGCAGGCTTCCCATGGAGCAGGGAGCCCGATGCAGGACTTGATCCCAGGACCCTGGGATCATGACCTTGAGCCAAAGGCAGACGCTTAACCGACTGAGCCACCCAGGCGCCCCTGCCAAATGTTTTCTAAAAGGGTCAGAGAGAGTAAATATTTTAGGCTGTGGGCCACATGGTCTCTGTCAGAACTATTTAACTCAGCTGTTGTAGCATGAAAGCAGTCCCAGACAATACACAAATAAATGGGTGTGAAAGGGTTCTAATAAATATTTATTCACAAAAACAGGTGGCTGGCCCATGACCACAGTTTGCCAACCCCTATTCTAGGGTCTCAAAGTGACTTCTCAACAATTCTTTTTATCGAGACAGCTTTACCTCCTTTCACACACTTTCACATAAACTGTGTTAGTGTTTCGTTAAAGCCTCCACCTATAAAAGAACATAACAGATACTCTCTTGTTTTACATATAAAGAAACTGAAGCTCAAAGGGATTGAGTGAGTTGCCCTATGGAGCTGCTAGGAGAGCTGAGACTAAACTTTTTTTTTCCCCAAGATTTATTTATTTATTTGAGAGAGAGCGAGCATGAGCAAGAGGGGCAGAGGGAGAGGGAGAGAGAATCTCAAGATCACAACCTGAGCTGAAACCAAGTCAGATGCTTAACCGACTGCGCCACCCAGGTGTCCCTAAACAACTCTTAACCACCACCCACCACGCCCACGCTTCCAATGCCCCAAGTGAATATTTTAATCATTTTTAGAATCCTCTGCTGAATCCCAGAGCTCCCTGTAGCAGACTCACCACATTCACAATAGATTTCAAGAACACCTACGTAAATACCCATTAAAATTATTTACTTCAATTCTGAAGCCGAATTATTCTTAGATCCCTGCTTTCTTGGTAAGATTTGGCCTTCTTCCATTTAGGTTATCTTCTTATTCACAAGTCTCCTAAAATTTCAGTTCATCTTCAAACAGCCAGCAAGAAAAAGGAAAAAGTACACCTTCTTAAAGGGTCGTAAACTCTTTTAATTATTTAAATAGGAATTTGTATACTCAGTAAGATAAAAGAAGAGGCCTGCCTTTGCAGAGCTTGCAATCTAACCAGACATACAAATATAAAACTAAGGAGCAACTCAGGGCGCCTGGGTGGCTCAGTCGTTGGGCGTCTGCCTTTGGCTCAGGTCATGATCCCAGGGTCCTGGGATCGATCCCCACATTGGGCTCCCTGCTCCGCGGGAAGCCTGCTTCTCCCTCTCCTACTCCCCCTGCTTGTGTTCCCTCTCTCGCTCTCTCTGACAAATAAAAAAAAAAACAAAAAACTAAGGAGCAACTCCATGTAACTCAAATCTAAGAGACTTAAAAGAAATGAGAAAATTTAGAGTAACAGTGTCATAAAATATGTACCTTTTACATTACTGAAGTCTCAGATAATGCCGTTTTGCATAATGAAACTTTAACAAATACTAAATACCACAAACACCTCTTTGATATGGTAATAATATAGTCCAAAAGATAAAAATGGATCACATTTTTTAAAATTATGGTTTTTTTTTTTTCTGGGGGGGCTTGAGGGAGAAGGTGGGTCTTCTACTTTATTCTAGTTATTGCCATGAAAGTTCAGCTTATATTGAACTAATTTTCTATCCAAAAACAACTATAAAAGATGGATAAAACATAGGCAGTCCTTGCTTTATACAGTTGTGCAGGACTGGAAAAGTGATCATGAAACCACGCAAAGTGATCTTAATAATCAATGGTGTGATCTTTAAAAACTGTCCAAACATTAAAAACTCTGTTATAAATGTATAAGAAAATGAATAAAGTAAATAAAACTAATGTATTTAGTACACTGTAATTTAAAACATTAGAAATGCTGAGAATGCAAGTGCTTTATTTATTGCTCTGTAAAAACTTTAAGCACGGTTTCAATCGTGCTTGCTTTCTTGACACATACCCTACAAGGAAGCATCTTTCCTAAACCTTGCCGAACTGTCATATTCTTTTCTAAGTCCAGATCAACTTCCAAACATGTTATCATTCGCACTTCCGATGTCATGAAATATCTCTGAGAGATCCTTTAATGCTAAGTTTTTTGCCAGCATCACTTTCTCTGGGATAAACTCACCCTTTTCGTCACAACCGCCTACCTCATTTATGTGGAAAAGTTCACCTTCGCTAAGTTCCTGTGGCTGCATATCTAGTCTCTCAAAAGGTGACAGTGTCAACATTCCCACAGTCAGCTGTTTCTTCTATAATTCCATTATTCCAGTAAAATGCCGCTGTCGGCATTATTACTTTTTGTTTCTTTGCCATACTTTCATCTTTCTTGGCCAATTCCCTCTTTCAATTATGTACTTTTATAAAATGTTATGTGGACTTACCACTGAAGACAAGGAGGCAATACAACCACATGCTTTGCTGTCTGTGGGTAAACTAAATAACAGATGAGTAATGATGATTAACTGACAGACACTGAAAGAAGTGATGTGACTGGTCTTTAATCATGATGCATATCTGTTGTTAAATGACTCACAGACTAAACAGCTAGCAATACAGTTTGTACTTTATGTAATTTCAGTTAATATACGGTAGCAAGTGAAACTTGAACCATACTGTTAAGGACCTGGTATTATTTAACTAAAGCATGTTACCCGAAATTCATGCATACCGGACCCATGTAAAACAATGGCTACCTGTATGTAAGACAACTGTGTTGAAGGCATTGGAAGACAATCAATGCAGGCAAGATTAAGGAGCTATGATCTCTAAAAGATGGAGAATACAGAGGTGAGCTGCAGATTCCTCTCAGCTTTTCCCTTGAGTGTATCTTCTAAATCCCAGCCAGGAGAGACAGAATCCAAGTACAAAGCAAGTCTTACTATTCTGAGAAAGCAGGGGTTGGAGTTTGTGCCCTACCCAAGGGGAGGTACTTTGGTACACACACAAGGTACTCAGTTGTAGTTCCAGAAAGATCATGACTAGCAATAAGGGCACTTTCTCCAGAAGCTAAACACAGGAAGTTTATACCGTCTGATGTTATGGGCAAAGCAATTCTAATGCTAAAAAATCCATAAAGAGAAGGATGTTGGAAGAGTACAATGTAAGGGATGACTAAAGGCAGCTTCTTTGCAAATTTGTGTGTAGAGGCTGGAATTTAAACTGGTACCACCAATTCTAAGATGTACCAATTACTCACAGGATTACAGTTATTTCATACTTTATAAAGTGGTAGTCGGAAGTTAAACTGCTATATTTACCATTTTGTAATCCCATCCAGAGCTGCTTATGATCTTTTTTCTGCATTTCATTGATTACTTGACTTTTATGCTTTAATGCATCAGCTTCTTTCACACAAGACATAAAATGAGCTTCAATTGCATCCTTAGATGGACAGTGCAGAAGGTCCTTTTCTGGAAAACTCTACCAAAGGAAAAAAAATACACACATAAAACAGGTACACATATTAGAAAATTAGCTTCTTAAAGAACTGTATCTCCCCCAATTATCCAATATTTTTAGCAAACCATCTGTTAACTTCCCAGTAAAGAGATTAAAGTACAATTCCAAATAGTTTTTAAATTTGAAGTTAAAGATCTTTAGCTACCCAGCATATTTTGTACTTTTTCCAAATAATCCTTATGTAATATGATATGTATTTAAAACAACATAAAAGAAAAGAACAACAACATAAAAGAAGGATATGAAAGAGTAATAACTTTAAAAATAGCTTTTTGACCTGCCATTTAGTGCTGACAAGAATGTGGAAGAGAACTGACATACACTGCTAGTAAGGATGTAAAACAGGACAACCACTTTGGAAAACAGTTTGGTAGTTTTTTTAAAAAAGGTAAACATATACCTACCATCAGATCCAGTCATTCTACAACTAGGTAATTACCTTAGAGAAACAAAAACATCTATCCACACAAAGACTTGTGTGTGAATATCCACAGTGGCTTTATTTGTAACAGCCAAAAACCAGGAAACATCCTAAATGTCAACAGGTAAATGAATACATAAATTGTAGTATAAACTTATCAAAGTGTATATTTTAATATGTATAGTTTGCTGTAGGTCAATTAGACCTTAATAAAGCTGTTAAAACATAGCTTTTAAGGTCAAATAGCTAAATTTACATCTTATACCTACACTGAATCTTTTAGGCAGTTGAGGCAACGATCACTGGACAGATAAGCAGTTATGTAAATGAGATGACTAATGAGCTTTTCACTGAAAAAAGATAGTAAGAGCCAACACTAACTGAACACTTATTGTGTGACAGACATTGCACTAATGCTTTTTATATGGACTATGTAATTTCATCTTCATAACAATCCTTAAGGTAAAAAGTATTGTTATTGCTATTTCACAGATAAAACAATTAATTAACTAATTAATTAAAAAGCTCAGAGAGTGGATAGAGTCCTATGTGGTCAAGCTAGGATTATTCTGACTCAAGAGTCCCAGTTTTTAACTACTACGCAATACCACTTCCTCCATAAGACCTAAATACTTAAGATAATTATATTTGAACATTATTTTACCAAAAAGTCATGGTTCTGTAAGTCCTTTGGTAAAAACTGAGACAAATAATATGGGAGAAAAAAGCCCTTAGTTATAGCCTATTTGGACACTATTAACAGACATTAAATTATCCAAGTAATGGAAAGCTCCAGAATGACTAGGAAACTTAAGTACATGCCCTCCTACCAAAAGAAAAGGCACTTGATTACCTATTGCTATTTCCTAAAGTATATTTGTAGATGCAAATAATCAGTCATACCACCTGTTTTTATAGAGTCTGATCTCATAGATGTGCTGAGTAAAAAGGTAAGCCACTATTTAACTACCCACTGGTCACAGCTGCTGGGGGGGGAGGGGGGAACAGCTGAGACAATCAAATTGTCTCTCTAGGTACAAAGGGATTCTAAATTCATGGTGCTCTTAAACTAAAAACCCATAAAGAATGAAGGTAGATGTTTTCAGACATAGGCACACAAGGGTAAAGAATATGAGAAAATATAAAAGTCTGTAAAACTGAAAAGACAAAAGGAGAGTATGAGAGAGAGAGAAAGACAAAACTAAAAGATGGGAGAAGATATGGATGGCAGAGAGAGGGTCCCTGCCTTAATCAACTTTACAATCAGTTGTATTCGCTTTGCTTAGGCTAGATTGAAGCGATTTGTCCTGACTTCCTGACCAGGATAAACAATAACATGTACATCATACCAACTCTATTTTATTCAAATGGATTAGCATTATAATTATTATTTCTAAACTTTGTTATACTTGATCTCTAAATTTAGAATGGCTTTTTTGGATATTGTGCAGTTCTCTATACTGCTAATTTAATTGTCCATTTTGGTTATGTATGAGTGGCAAAAAATATGAAAGTTCATATTCCAAAGAAAATATTATTTTCATGTTCTTTGAATTTATGACCTATTTAAGCTTATGTACTGTTAGAATTTCTTAAACTGTATACAATCTGATTATGAAAAAAAGGAGTCAGGGTCTCTCAAAACAGTGGTTTGAGAAATCAGGGGGGAAAACCCCACCATTTTCTAGTGTTGCTTCAGCACAGGTTGCTGTTCCCCTCAATGACTCCTATAATCAGAGAAGGTACTGAAGTTTTGCTTTTCCCAGATTTCCATTGTTTTGCAGGTTTCTAAACTTAACCAATGGGGACACCGATAATTGATAGCTGACAATTACAAACAACTAGTCTTAACTGCAAATGAGGGGTCTATCAAGAGATTAAACCTATTTGTATACATATGCTTCAACAGAATATTCTACCTCTCTAGGAGGAAAGTGAACTATTTAATGAAATGAACTCAAAGGAAATATGAGAGCAGTAACTGAAAGAGGAAATATCTACATAGGCAGTCACAGCAACTGAATTAATCGTGGCAATGAATAAAGTGACAGATGTCTCAGTCAAAGCCCCCTCAGCTCCTATTTATGAGATGTTCCTCCTTCCATGATTAGGTTGGGCAAAGTTTGTGCAAGAAATCTTTTTTCAAAAGCTTCACAATAAGATTCCAGACAGACTCTTGATTCATTACATTTCTAATATCTTCTTACATACATTAGCAGTTGTGTTTAAGTGCATATCTTTTCAGTACAAATTCTTGCAAATAAAGGTAGTGAGTTTGACACCATGTTTATTTGCTTTCATGAATCTTCCAAGTCAGAATGCCTGATAAACTAATCTAACTTCACTTTTACAGAAGTAATCTGGAAAGTACCATTTACTTAGATATTATTACCAGCGTCCTTTAATTAAAATATTAATCCAAACAGTCTGATTAGAAATAAATGTACAATACTACACTGAAACTACTTACAAGTGGAAAAAAAAAAAGCCTTTCAATTTATTGATAATATTGCAAGCTTGGCACCAAAAGCAAAGACAACAAAAGCAAAAAAACAAAAAACCAAGTAGGACAACAACAAACTAAAAAGTTTGTGCAAGCAAAGAAAACCATCAACAAAATGAAAAGGCAACCTACCGTAGAGGAGAAAATACTTGCAAATCATATATCTAGTAAAGGGGTAATATCCAAAATATATAATGAACTCATATAAGTAATCAACAAAAACCAAACCTCCAATTAAAAAAATAGGCAGAAGATGTGAAGAGAGATTTTTTCCAAAGAATACATACATATGACAAATAAGCACATGAGATATCACTTCATACCTATTAGAATGGCTATTATCAAAAAGAAATAACAAATGTTGATGAGGATGTAGAGAAAAAGGAACCCTTTGTACTGACGGAATATAAACTGGTGCAGCCACTATGGAAAACAGATTGGAGGTTTCTCAAAAACTTAAACATAAAATAACATATAATCCAGCAATTCCACTTCTAAGTATTTATCCAAAGAAAAAATCGCTATCTCAGAAAGATGCACATGCATCCAGGACATGGAGACAACCTGTCCATTGATGGATGAATGGATAAAGAAGATGTAGTATATGTATAGAATGGAATATTATTCAACCATCAAAAAGGACAAGATCTCAACATTTGTGACAACATGGATGGACCCTGAGGCATTATCTAAGTGAAATAAGTCAGAAAGAGAAAGACACATGCCATAATGATCTCACTTATATGTGGAATCTAAAAGGGGTAAAAATAAAGCTCATAGATATAGAGAATAAACTAATAGTTGGCCAGGGGCTGGGGGTGGAGGGTTAGGCAAAAAGGATGAAGGGGATCAAAAGGTATAAACTTCCAGTTATGAAATAAATAAGTCATGCAGATGTAACGTACAGCTTGATGACTATAGTTAATAATACCATACTGCATATTTGAAAGTTGCCGAGAGTAAATCTTAAAAATTCTCATGACAAGAAAAAAATGTTGTAACTACGTATGGTGATGGATGTTAACTAGTGATCTTTTTGCAATATATACAAATATCAAATCGTTACATTGCACACTTAAAATATAATGCTGTATGTCAATTATACCTCAAAAAAATACTGCAAGTCCTATAAAGAGAGCAAAACAAACAAAAATTTTCCATATATCCATAAAGAATCTAATATCCCATTAAAAATGCAGGAGTTGCTAATATAGTGTTATGGATTCAATGTTTGTGTCCCTCTAATATTCTCATGTTAAAGCCCTAATCCTCAGTGTGGCTGTATTTGGAGATGGACCCTTAAGGAATCAATTAAGGTTAAATTACCAAGATCCAATCTACAAAGTTACCTTCAACCAGTCATTTGCTTCCCTCCTGGTACAATCTAAGGAATATCTCCCATCCTGTTTGCTAGATCCCATTTTGTGCATCTCTGAAACCCAGTTCAATTAATTATTCCTATTTCTTTCTATAATTATCTGTAACCATGTTCTTTCTAATTACTGTTTCTCATCAGTTGTTCCTAAAAATAAAACAAGCACCCGAAGAAAAACAAAAAAACTTCCTTCAACCTCAACTTCCTTCTGGCTCCAGTCCTCTCACTTCACCCCTTCAGAGCCAACCTTTGAGGTGACCAAGCTGGCAGTCACCTCCTACCCACGCAATCTGTCTGCTACCCTCACCACTCTTGTAAACTGCTGTCTTGAAGGTCAACAATGATACCTTTCAGCCTGCTTTAAGTCCTCACCAAACATCTAACACCTTTGAATATACTCCTTGAAGCAGTCATCCTCGTCTGTGACACCACACTTATTTTTCTTTTTTCTCATTCTCATTTGCAAAAGCCTATTCTGGTACCATTCCTTAAAGGTTTTGGTTGGTTGGTTGGTTTTTTAAGATTTTATTTATTTATTAGACGGGAGGAGGGGGGAGGAGGAGCAGAGGGTGAGGGAGAGAATCTCCAGCAGACTCCATGCAAGGGCGGAGCCTGACACAGGACTCAATCTCACAACCCTGAGATCACAACCTGAGCTGAAACCAAGAGTCGGATGCTTAACTGACTGAGCCACCCAGGTGCCCCAAATGTTGGTATTTTTCAAATTTCTAGTCTAGCACCTCATTGTTTTTCATTCCACATACTCACCTTCATAAGCTTACCTACTTCCACATCATTTACAGACTAAAAAGTCTCAATATCTGTCTCCAGCCAAGATCCTTCTCATGACTAGGACCCATACATTCATTAATCTAGAAGATACGGCATTAGGCATAGGAGACATCAACAAATCCCAAAGAAAAGAAGTAAGTTTCCCCCCTTGACTCCTCCTCCCCATCTCCTACATTCAAGCAAGTTCTATTGAGTCCACATCCTAAATAGATCTGAATCCACTCACGTTCAACATTCCCGAGCTGCTTTCCTAGTACAAACTAACAACTATCGGACATTTCTGAAAAACCTTACAGCTGGGTCCCATGCCACAAATCTTAACCCCTTTAATTCATTTTTCACATTTGGAGTCACAGGGATCTTCCTAAAATGCAAATCAGATCTTCTCACTCAGCTGCTCTGCTCTTTTATAATAAAATCAAACTTCATCCAAAGTCTTCAAGGTTCTAAATGACTTACATCTTCTGCTAACCTCTTCATCATAATCTTCTGCTCCCACTTCACATATTCCACTTTCTTTCCCTTGTCCCACACACACATTCTCTGTTCCAATGATCTTGATTATCTGTCACCTGCTCATTCTTTCAGCCATACTCTCTCATTTCTGTGCCTCTGCACAAAATATCTCCTTTGTCTAGAACACTCTTTCTCCTTGCCTATCACTTGACCACTTACACAACTACCCCAAAATATCCTCCTCCATCTTCAGGTTCAGTTTTGACATCACTTCCTCCAGGAAATTTCTTACTTCCCAAGTGTAGGTTAAGTTCACAAAGTTCATATACTTGACTCTATAATATCATTTATATTCTTAGGTCGTACTACTCTTACCCTCCACAAGGCAGAGACCATGACTGTTCTCACCTGTGCTTTCTCAATAAACTTTCATTGAGATACAATTCACAGAGTGAAATGCAGAAATTTTAAGTGTACAGTTAAATAAATCAATACTGCGTGTCAGCCCAAACAAGATATAAAATATTACCATCACACCCAAAAAGTTCTTTGGTGCCCTTTACAATCAGTTCCCTCATTTAGACCCACCCAGCTGATCTGATTTGTATCACAAGATTAGTTTTGCCTGTAATATAATCACATACAAATAGAATCATATAGTACTATGTAATCTAGCATCTTTTACTTATTAGCATAATGCTTTTGAAATTCATCTATGTTACTGCATGTATAAATGGTTCCCTTTTGCTGCTCCGTATTATATACCATTGGATTGATAAACCAGTCTGTTCACCCAAAAACCTCTTAGTAGACATTAAGATTGTATCCAGAAGGATGCCCAGTGGCTCAGTCAGT
Source organism: Neomonachus schauinslandi (assembly GCF_002201575.2). Lineage (NCBI taxonomy): Eukaryota > Metazoa > Chordata > Mammalia > Carnivora > Phocidae > Neomonachus > Neomonachus schauinslandi. Next base: position 54,290,213 of record NC_058410.1, on the reverse strand, counting down.
TAGGCATCTGCCTTTGGCTCAGGTCCTGATGCCAGGGTCCTGGGATCAAGTCCCACATCGGGCTCCTTGCTCAGCGGGGAGCCTGCTTCTCCATCTCCCTCTGCCTGCCACTCCCCCTGCTTGTGCTCGCTCTCGCTCTGACAAATAAATAAAAAGCTTAAAAAAAAAAAAGACTGTATCCAGATTGTGGCTATTAGTGTACAAGTCTTTTGTGAATGTTTTCATTTTTTTTTTTTAAGATTTTATTTATTTGACAGAAAGAGAGAGCATGCGCACACAAGCAGAGGGAGCGGCAGGCAGAGGGAGATGGAGAAGCAGGTTCCCTGCTGAGCAGGGAGCCTGATGTGGGGCTTAATCTCACAGCCCTGAGATCATGACCTAAGCCAAAATCAAGTCGGACACTTAACTGACTGAGCCACCCAGGTGCCCAGAGCACTCACTGTGATTTTAACATACACTTCCCTGATGGATGAAGGTATTGAACATCTTTTCATGTGCTAATTGTTCATATAAACATACACATATATGAATATATATTTATGAACAGTGTGTATACACACACACACATTTATGTATATATTTAAACTGTTCAAGTTTTTTGGATTTGTTCCAAAGGAAATCATATATTAGGGAACAATTTGAGCAATGTGAATTTCATATTTAATTTTGTAAATACTGTCCACAAGAAATACTAAATGAACATAGAAATTGCACCCAGCTAAACTGAGCCACAAAATACACAAATGCACACCTCAGCAATAGACCTGCTACCTCAATTCATGTTATAAGCTATACTCACCCACATTCGATGCTACAATTTTGTCTGATTTAGTAACTTTCCTTTCACCACTTCGCAATAACTGACAAGCTGCAATCCCTTCCGATCCTCATCTCTACAAGCAAACTTAGTCTTCTCAATATAAAGCGCCAAACTTATTGTAGTATTTATGTATTTAACCATTTAACCTATGTAAAACTGTCCTTTTATTAGGTTCCTATCTTTTTTGTCACTAATAAAGTTTTTGATTTTGTGCCCTTAATGTATTTTCCCCATAAGTCCTGTGATTTTTAACAGCACCTTGTTTTTTAGGAATACCTATTTTGCAGTAGAGCAAAACTACCCATAGAAGTGGTAGGAACAGACATCTTTGCCTTTTTCCTGATCTTAGGGTAAAATATTCAATAAACCACCATTTAGCATGATTTTAGCTGTAGACTTTTCATATTCATTCTTTGTCAAATCGAGGAGATTCCCTTCTATTCCTAAGTTTGCTAAGAGTTTTGGAGACAAATGGGTACTGAATTTTGTCAAAAGCTTTTTTGGTAAGGATCTATGTGATTGTATGATTTTTTTCTACTTTTTTCTGTAAATGTGCTGAATTACATCAATTCATTGATATGTGAAAGTTGAATCACCCTTATATTCCTGGGACAATCTCAACCCGGTTGTGGTGCACTATCCTTTATTGAAGATTCAGTTTGTTAGTATTTTCTTGAGAGTGTCTGCATTTATGTTCATGAGGGATATTGGGCTGTATTTTTTCTTCCTTTAATATCCATTACACGTTCTTGTATCAGTTACTCTGGCCTGTTAAACAAACTGGGAAATTATTCCCTCCACTTCTATTTTCTGAAAAAAGTCTGTGAAGACTAGTACTATTTATTCCTTAAATATTTGATAGAATTCACCAATGAAACTTGGTGAATTTCACTTTGTGAGGAATTTTTTGTGTGTGAGGAATTTTTAATTACAAATCCAACTTCTTCATACATTTAGAGACTATTCATACCTATTTATTGTGTCAGTTTCAGTAAACAGTATTTTCGCTGAATATGTCCATTTGTCAAATTTGCTGGCATAAAGTTGTTCATTATATTTCCTACTATCGTTTTAATGGCTGTGGGATCTGTAGTGATATCCCATTTTTTGTTCCTGATATCAGTAAGTTGTGTTTTCCTACTACAGAAAGTTTTTAAATCCCTCTAAGCACAGCTTTATGTGAAGCCCACAAAATTTAATTCTGTTGTGTTTCCATTATCATTTAGTTTGAAATATTTTTAAACTTCCCTTGTGATTTCTTCTTTGACCCACAGTTAACTGAGGATTCAGTGACCCCATCCTTTAGGCAAATGTGGTCATACATTTTATTTATACAGACACTATACACCCTTCTTTAAAATTATATTATTCTTGCTTTTAATAGTCATTTGCTTTAAAAAAACAAAAGTTAAAGGAGGTAATCTCTTATATTTATCATTTATTTACCATTTCTAGCGTTCTTCACTCCTGTCTGTGGCTTCTTTTAGTGCTTTAAGGTATCATTGCATTGTATTTTGATCTCTCATAAGACAGCAGCCATCATTCATCATCACTTATTGTTCTCTTTAATGTCATGTTTCTTTCTTTGTATAGATTTTCTATATTGGCTTTCACTAGTCTGATTATGATATGCCTGTGTGTTTTTCTATATATTTACTTGCTTTGAATTTCCTGAGCTTCTTCAACACACAGATTAATGTTTTCTCCCCCAAATATGAAAATTAACGATTATTTCTTTTAAATTGAGATATAACTCAGATACAATTTACTTAAATTTACCATTTAAAAAAGTACATTTCAGTAGTTTTTAGTATATTCACAAGGTATACTAGAATCACCACTATCAAATTACATAACTCCAGGAAAAAACCTCGTATTTATAAGCAGTCACACTAATTTACTTTCTGTCTCTAAAGATTTTGCATATTCTGGACATTTCATATAAATGAGTCACAGTATGCATACAATATGCAGCCTTTTGTGTCTTCCTTCTTTTACTTATCATGACATTTCAAGGTTCATCTATGCTATAGCATGTATCAGTACTTCATTCCTTTTCATGGCCAAATTATATTGTTGACCCTCAAACAAGTGGTTAGGGGTGCCAACCCACATCTCTCCCCATGCAGTTTAAAATCTGCATATAACTTTTGACTCCCCCCAGATTTAACTACTAATAACCTGTTGACTGGAAGCCTTAGCAATAACATAAGCAACTGATCACATATTTTGTATGGTATATGTCTTATACACTGTATTTTACAATAAACTATAGAAGATATTAAGAAAAAGAAAATATTACAGTACTGTACTATATTTATTAAAAAAAACCTGTATATAAGTGGACCCACGCAGTTCAAATCCATGTTGTTCAAGGGCCAACTATATTCTGTTATATGAATATACATTTTGATTATCCATTGATCTGTCGATGAGCACCGGGGGTTGCTTCCACTTTTTGGCTATTATGACTAATGTTGCTATGAACATCCCAGTACAAGTTTTTAGGTGGACATGTGTTTTCAGTTCTCTGGGGTATGTAACTATGACTGGAATTGGTGGGTCATATGGCAAGTCTATGTTCAACTGAGGAACTGCCAGACTGTTCTCCAAAGCAGTGCCTCATTTTACATTTCTAATAGTAACATGTAACATAGGAGAGTACCAATTAATCCACACTCTAACACCTGTTATTACCCAACTTTTTGATTATAGCTATCTTAGCAGGTTGAAGGGGTAACTCAATGGAGTTTAACAACTATTCTGAGCATCATTTCATATGCTTGCTGGCCATTTATATATCTACTTTGGAGAAATGTCTACTCAAACACTTTGCCCACTTTTTCTTTTTTTTTTCACTTTGCCCATTTTTAATTGGGTTATTTACCTTTTTATTACTGAATTCTAGGAGTTCTTTATATATTCTGGACACTGGACCCTTCTTAGATATATGATTTTGCAAATATTTTCTCTTATGGGTTGTCTTTTCACTTCCTTCAAAGCACAAAAGTTTTCCATTTTGATCAAGTCCAATTTACCTGTTTTTCTTTTTCTTTGGTTGTTTGTGCTTTAAGTGTTATACCTAAGAAATCACTGCCTAATCCAACATTACAAAACTTATTTTTTTTCTAAGAGTTTTATAATTTTAGTTTTTACATTTAGGTGTCTGATCCATTTCTACTTATTTTTTTATAGAGGTCACTTTCATTCTTTTACATGTGGGGATCCAGTTGTCATAGCACGATTCTTTCCCTCACTGAACTGTCTTGGCACCCATATAGAAAATCAACTGCCCAAATATGTATGTGTTTTTATCTTGACTCTCACTTCTACTCCATTGATTTATATCTGGTGTTATGCCAATATCACGGAGTTTGGGTTTTTATAGCTTTGAAACCAAAAAATGGGAGTCTAATCATTATTTCTTAAAAACATTTTTCTGAATCATCCCCTCTTTCCTCTCCTTCTAGGACTCTTAAGTACATGAATGTAAGACTGCTTGACATTACCCTAGAGGCCATCAGGACAGTCCCCACCCACCACCAGCATCAATTTTCTTCTCTCAATTCTTCATATTGGATAATTTCTATGGATCTGACTTCAAGTTCACAGAATCTTTCTTGTGCCATCTCCAATTCACCATTAAGCCTATCCAGTGAATTTTTCATTTCAGATATTCTTCTTCTCAGTTCTACAATTTTGTAATCTTAAGTCACTGATTTAATAGTTGGTTTAATTCATTTTTCCTAATTCCAAATGTGGGTTATCTCAGGGTCAGTTTCTATCAACAGCATTTTTTCCCTTTGATATGGTTCAAGTTTTCCTGCTTATTTGCATGTATAGTAGACATTGGTTGTATGCTGGACATTGTAAATATGGTGTGAGGATTCTAGATTATACTCTTTCTTGATGAGTTTTGTTCTGCTTAGTGCCTCTCCTTGATCCCAAAAAGGCCTAATTTTAGGCTTTATTAGAGCAGATCCAGAGCAATCCTTACTCCTAAATAGGAGTTGACAAACTTTTTCTGTAAAAGGCTCAGTAGGCCAGATTTAGCACAGACCATAATTTACTAATCCTGCTCTGAGATATAATTCTTACTCCTATAGCATGGTCTTTCTGGTCTCAGATAAATGTTTAGTATGTTAACTAGGTCTCTCTCTACCATGGATGGACTAGGATCCAACATCTCCAGGTATAATGTGGCTTGTCCCACTCTAACATGCATTCTCTTATCTGACCTTGAGGAGTATTGCCTATGAATGTGCAGCCCAACTCTCAGTAAAGGACTTTTGGGAAACTCACACTTATGCTTTTCTGAAACCCTGCCTAGCAAATTCCAGCTGCTTCAGTAGCCCAGAACTCCAATCTCTGCATCCTTAACTCAGCAGGACTTCCCTGCTCCGCTTGAGTTCCACTCCCCAGGACACAGTCAGGACACTGCCCTGAAACACAGAGATGGGCTAAATGTGGTGCTCACCTTGTTTGTTCTCTTTCTCTCTAATGTCCAGTGCCTGAAAAGAGCTCTACTTCATATATTTTGTCCAGTTTTATAGCTGTTTATGGCTGGAGGAAAAATCCAATCCAATTACTCTGTCATAGCTGAAAAGCAGATGTTAACCTCAATAAATATTTGATGAATAAATTAGTGACTAAACAAACCATACTTCATAAAGTTTTAAGTATGCATGACCCTCCATCCTCTCCACTTCCTTCACACCTTTCTGTAATCCCTTCCCATTGGGCTATAGGCAGGATCTTGATTTGCATTTAACCAAAAGAATACAGCAAAGGCTATGGGATCTTACTCCTGTGATTAAGTGACACTATATAAAACTCCACTCTTGCTAAAAGACTAGCTCTAGAGACTTTCTGTTGACTGAATGAAATAAGCTGCCATACTGGGAAAGTCCACATGGCAAGGAACTTCATGCAGTCTTTAGGTGCTGCGTGCAGTCTCTAGCTGACAGTCAACAGAAGAAAGGGCCCTCAGTCCTACAATCACAAGGAAATGAATTCTGCCAGCAATATAAGTGAGCTTAGAAGATTCTCAGTCTCCAGGCAAGAATGTAGCTCAGCCAACACCACAATTACAGTGAGGCCCTAAGCAGAAGATCCACAGAAATTGTGAGATAATAAATTTGTGTTATTTTAAGCTGTTACATTTGTGGTGATCTGTTACAGAGAAACAGATAACTAATATAATACAGTACTGATAGATACTACAAAACAACTACCAATATTTAGAGCTGGCAAGTACATGCAGCAGAAGCATGGGAATGACCATGAAGTGCACTCAAGAACAAGGAAAGCTACCTCAGACCTATGTCTTCAACACACAGTAAAAAAAAAAGCAGAAATATAGTAAATTACCTCAGGAAGACACAGTGGCTCTTGGCCTAGCAAGAAAGAACAAGACCATCAGAAAAGGGGTGTGGGCAGTCATACAAATATATTTAAAGAACAGTCAGAACCAGTGGCAGCGCCTTCCAAACACTAGGAAAACAGTGAATACCTTGATCCAAAAACCTAATTTTGTCTAGTCACAATCATTCAGCAGTGTTTTGCACAGAAGCACTTACCTTAACGCTGACCCTTTTTTACCTAGCAAATGCGAGCTCTACCACTAATAATCACTATCAAAATTTAAAATTAAAATCTATGCTCTTATCAAAACCAAAATACACCAATTTAGCACCATGTTATCAGGAGACAAAGAAAGAAAAACACCAAGGTACTGTTGACTTTGTTTACTCATTAAACTTTATTTAGGATATGTAGTAGAACTTGGCATTTTATTTTATTTTATTTTTTTAAAGATTTTATTTATTTATTTGAGACAGAGAGAATGAGATAGAGAGAGCATGAGAGGGAGGAGGGTCAGAGGGAGAAGCAGATTCCCTGCCGAGCAGGGAGCCCGATGCGGGACTCGATCCCGGGACTCCAGGATCATGACCTGAGCCGAAGGCAGTCGCTTAACCAACTGAGCCACCCAGGCGCCCGAGAACTTGGCATTTTAAAGAACCAACTATGTTCACCTGATGCTACTAAATTTTTGAGTCATGTAACAAACTTCTCTTTTTAAAAATTCCACATACTGTAAGCAACTTTTTAATTATAATGCAGCTTTGCAAGCAGCATACCCATAGGAATAATGTAAATATTAAAGGAAAAAAACAGAGAAAGAAAAAGCCAAAATAGCAAAATGTTAGCAACTGGCAAATCCAGGTGAAAGGTATGGGGATGTTCACTAGACAACTCTCAACTTTTCAAATACAGATTTAAATTTTTTAAAATAAAAAAGTGAAAAACAAGAATAAGGTAAGTTTCTCAGTAAGCTAATGAAGTTTATGGATCATACATGTTCTTGACGCTAATTAGAAAAGTCTGAAGAAGTTACCATTTTCACTCGTTTTGGTAAATGGACAAAGCAAATATCCAAACCTACATTTTAAAGCAGTAAACACTTTACAATTATGTAATGTTTCTCTCTCAGAATTCCAAAAATAATATAAAAATTTCTAAAAACATTATTTTCTGAATCATCCTTTCAACCTTTTGGATCTTTACACAATATTAACTTTTAAATCTGCACTGTTTTCCAAACTCTTTATTATTCAAGATGTGGCCTGCTGAACCAGTAACACTGCATTACCTGTGAACTTGTTAAAAATACAGAACCTCAATAGCCAAACTATGAAAGCAGCCCATGTGTCCATCGATAGATGAATGGATAAAGAAAAAATATGTATATATATACATACATATATATAATGAAGTATTATTTAGCCATAAAAAAGAATGAAATCTTGCCATTGGCAACAACATGGATAGAGCTAGAGAGTATAACACTAAGCAAAATAAGCCAGAGAAAGACAAATACCATATGATTTCACTGATACATGGAATTTAAGAAACCAAACAAGCAAAGGAAAAGAAAGAGACAAACCAAGAAACAAACTGTTAGCTACAGAGAACAAACAGATGGTTACCAGACGGAGATGGCTGGGGGGATGGGAAAATAGAGGATAGGTATTAAAGAGTATACTTATCATGATGAAAATCATAAATATTTATATGTTCATAGCTTTAGGATCACTGATGACCCATAGTCTTTACAGTGAGGGAAGGATTATTAATTTCATCTATTATATAATGAAATTGTAGTGATGGTAAGACAAGATTAGGATAGTGGCTAGAAGAATAGTTCAATCTGTTTCTACCTCTTGTGTATCTCTTGTACTTGTGTGTTAGGTTAGCTGTTAACTTTAATGAAATAATGTAAATCACTAAGGAGCTAATGAACAATCATTAATGTATGATCATGAAGTGTAAAAGTTCTTCTACAATAGGTGATGTTGCATCTTGGAAACCTAGCTGGAATGGATATGTCACCAAGATATAAAGTGTTTGGACCCATAATTTCACTTTGACAAAGTTATATAATTTTTACTAATACCTCACTAATTGAGAAACACATAGTAGTTACGATACTGGCTTGGCACAAGCTGGAGTAGGTTTGATTCCTTCCCTTCTTATTTTACATTTATGTAAGAAGATTCTTCAAATGTATGATATGGGGGGGGCATCCATGTAGTCATTTGAGACAGGTAGTTGTTAATTCTACTATTGCTATTTGTGGCTTAGATGCAACTTCCTCTCAAATGATGAAAATAATTAATATTACTGCTATTAATGAAATGAATGAACCTATGGTGGATGAGATGGTATTTCATGTTGTATACACATCTGGATAATCAGAACCAGCTGGTGGCATTCTTGAAAAGTCAAGAAAGTGTGACGGGAAGAAAGTTATGTTAACACCTTTGTGTTTGTGAAATGAATTTTTGCTCAGGTTGAGTTAAATGTATACAGCCTGAAAATAATGGGAGCTGGTGAACAAATTCTCCTATACTGGTAAATAATGCTTCTATCGATAAGATGTAATGAAATTATGCTACTACATAATATGCATCATGGAAACAAGGCCCAAGGATCAATTAGCCAGAAGTTGAGTCCTGTCAGGTCTCCTACTGTAAATAAGAAAATAAAACACAAGGCTCAGAGTATGGCTGGCGATCATTTAATATTTCTTCCATGGAGGGTTGTTTGTCAACTAAATACTTTTACTCTTATAAGAATGGCAATCATTATGGCAGCTGATATAAAACATGCTCATGTGTCGACATCTATGCCGACTGTGAATATATGATGAACTTGTGCAATAAAGTCTAAAAATCCAATGGAAAAAAATAAAAATAAATTAAAAAAATAAAAATACAGAACCTCTGCCCTCAGCCCAAACCTACGGAATCAGAATCAAAATGTGTTCCTTAACAAGACACAAAGGTAATTTGTATGCACATTAAAGTTTCAAGAACACCGCTCGAGACATTAAAATTCATTTACTAGAAACATTATATATCTATTCAAATGATAAGCAGCAAAGTCCGTTAAAAATTAGAGAAAATATCTGAAAGCTATTTAACAGGTATTCTCCCCCAAGAATTCAGTCTGAATCACAAAATGATCAAATGTGTGTGCGCGGTAGAAGCAGAGGGGGGTCTCTTGGAGAGTTTATTATTGCATAAAACCTAATCAAAATCAATTAATATCTTTGATAGCAACTGTAAAACAAATAAATTCAAGCTGTCTGGTTAAAATACAGCTATCATTTGACATACTCAATATCATAAAAGATAAAATACATCAACTGACATAAATAAAGTCGTTACTTGATAAATTCAATCTGCTGATAAACTATTATCTAGAAACTAAAGACAAAACAAAACCCTGCTTCCTCACTCTAAAAGCATTTGCTTTTCTAAGTGCAAATGTCTTACTCAGTTTCATTATAATCAATCAAAAGTCATAAAGTAGTACAACAGAAATGGGCCTAAATTAATCAGTATAAGCCATCAATTAAACACTTGGGGACAACTTTTGAGGAAAGCTAAGTCGTATAACCCTAAATAAAGGGAACTTAGTATACAGAAAGAAATCTGGGCAATAATTTTCCCCCAATATGGGCCAGGGGCAGAAAGTGTAAGAACAGCTGATAGAAATACACTGGTGGCTTGAGCAAATTTAACACCCCCTCTATAATATCCTTATTAGCTCTAAGATTCTGCTTTCTATTTGATTTCTCTAATAAACTTCCCATCTGGGAAGAAAATGGTGACCCACCAAAGACCTCAAAGAGTGATTCATTTAAAAATACCAAGAATATACCCATTACATGTAACACAAAAATAGTATTTTCTGTGAAAAATAACTATTTTCTAGAACAAAAATAAAACCTTAGGGAGAATACTGACACTGTTTTACAGTTTTGAAAATATCTTTAATGTTTGGCTTTGTAGAAAACAGATTAATTATTTGCTTCTACATTCAATGCTCTATATTGTTGTTTTGGCTAACTTATATAAATATACAGGCTTATAAAAATATGTGCTGGAAAAAGGAGTAGCATTTTAACAGACTTCAGATTTGTGGATATTCCGTTTTGATACCACACCAGATTCAGTAAGTATAGTTTATAACATTAATGTAGAATCTGAAAGCTTATCAACAAACATTTTGATCTCTGTTACATAAAAATCCCTGATTTGACCTTGCATTTTGAATAGTTCTTTTTCACATGCATTATTTTGTAACATCATGCATTGACCATTTGGAAAATATTTGTTTACTGAATTAATGTAGATCTTCTCTAAACGTTGACACATTTCATTACATAAAATTTTTAAAAAATTAGATCTGTTAAAATGACAAAAAATCTCAACAGAAAACTGTTTTAAGAATAATAAAGCTTTCAAGGTCATGGTAGCAGATACGTTTTCCAAAATTCTAATTTTCATTTAGAAGTTCACATTTTATCGACTGGCAACAAATACTGTTGTCCTTACAGTGAGAGATTCACTTCATTTATTTTAAGAAACTGTCTTACGAATATGTAAGTCTGATAACCACACTTTATCAGTCACTCTTTCAAATAAAAAAATGGTGTTTTATGAAAAAAGTGGCTTGTTGAGCTTGCCCTCAAACAAGGGCATAAGTGCTTTTCCTTAAGACAACCATCATATTTGACATACAGCAGAAGTGCTTTGTATGTACTCTCCATTTCAACACACAGATTAAAAAAACATGTACTTAAGATTAATAATAATCAATAATTCGTACTGCTTCATCCAGAACAGTCTTAAGTGAAACTGATATTCATTCTACTGCAAGTGTGTGGCAGTGAAGAATACAATAACCACCTGCAAAGTGTGGTACACCGCCCTGCTTTGTGCTATGGTGCCCACAGTTTTACCCATCATCTCTTTTGCCGATCAGTACAAATGTAAACACAGAGGAAAGGGCAAATAGCATCTTAATATTATTATGGAAATAGATTTGACCTCATGGATTCTTTCCAAGAGCTTCGGGTACACCTGTGGGTCCACGGACCGCTTTGAGAACCACTACACTAAAACAATCAAAATAGTTCTAAGCCTTTCCTACCATTATTACACTGCACTGACTCACTCAGTCAGTAATTACAGAGGGCTCGGTATGTAGTGCCAGGTAGGTACCGTAAAGTGTCTCAGTGTTTGAGTGTCTTTGTGTCATTCACTCATGTACCCCAAGTATCTAGAATAGTGCCTGGCTGGCACACAGCAGGCTTCTGGTATTTGTTGAATGAATACATAAATGGGTAGCTATGATATATTTTAACCTAGATTCCAAAGTCTTAGAGTGCATCCCTCGCACACAAATAATCTAATTACGGGAATTATTTCAACATAATGGGGAAGACTAACGTGCTAGGCAATACAGAACCTCTACATTCATTATGCTTGGAGTAGTTTTATCTTCATACCCTTCTAAACTTAAATTATTATATATACAGGCAGTCTTTGCTTTGCATGGTACCATGGTAACTGAAAGTCATGCATATCAGAACCATATCCTCACTCTGGTTCCGTGGTAACTAAAATCTGTGGTAACACGGTACTGTGAAAAGCACATTAGCGCAAATGAGAGGAAAATAAATGCCAATGACCCATACACTCAATTTTAGTAAAATGGGAAGGAAAGCATCTTAGGAAAAATGGGTGAGCAGCCTTTGGGCAGTGACTTTGAATGAGTGCCCCTTACAGGAAAGCAAATTAGATACCTAAAATGACTTTTCAAGCTACTAACATGCTTCCCCTCCCAAAGTCCATCGCCCTTTGAGAATCACTGCCTAGTGATCAAGTAAAAGAAGTATTACAATCCTTCAATGGTATTTGTGAATTGCTTGGGGAGCAGGGGTTGAAGAATCAAGGTGGTTAAGGGGAAAGACCACTTTATAAACTATTAAGACAAAACTAAGTTACAATAAATCTGGACTGGTCTTAAAAACTACAGGAATTAAAACTTCTCAAAACACACTCAGATCAAGTCTTTGTAGAGTTCTGTCTCCAAACACTTCTCACAATTCAATCAAAATAGCCTCAGAGGTACTCAACAGCATTAAGTTGTACCCCTCTCCACTCCCATGCCCACGCCCACATCTAAACTCATGATTTTGTTCTTCCTATTTGAGATTTTTTTTAATGAATATAAATATTCCAAAATATTACAAATTTTAAACAGTGTATTCAGCTCCAAAAAAGAGGCATTCATACATTAAATGTTTAAATGGCTCTGCCAAGAGTTAGCAATAAATCAAAAGACATATGGATAAATACTAGTGGCAGCTTAGCCACTAAAAAGTGTCATGGGAGAAGCAATATACAACTTCACTTAAAAAAAAAAAATTCTAGTCTAAGTCTACTGACTAAATACCACAAGTGGGAGAAATGGGAAATGCTATTTATTTAAACTATACCTTAAAATGTACTGTGATGTTCCAAGGAAGAGCTGAACTTGATGCAAGAAGATCAAACAGCAAACCAATTGGATAATGCCTAAAAATGAAAAGAGTATGTTTTAAGAAAGAATATTTTAAAGTTGTAACTACAACTCCAAAATAAATTTCAGCACATACTGTAACATCAAATATCAGGGGGCTTTAACCACAAATCATAGAATGATAACATTTTACACAGTTACTTGCCCAAGCTAATATGGTATAGTTTCCAGGTATCAGTTTTCTTCTAAGCATTTCATTCATTGAAGCCTCAATATACATAATAGGATTGTGCTAAAGCATCTTTTATCAGCCATGACCACTGTTATATCACAGTACTGCAGTATCTGATTATCATCCCAATATTCACATTGGACAGTTTATTAAAGTTTATTTAAATATATTTTTTTATTTTTAAAACAACTTAAAATATTAGAAAATTTTAAGAAGAAAAGCACCTTAAAAAAGCATGCAATCATCTATTTTGTGGTTATTACTATTAACGCTAAAGAAAGTGAGTCCTTACACGTATGCATACATATGTAAATATAGATTAGGCTTATCCTTTACAAAACACTATAACCTGCTTTTTCCGTATAACAACATGTCAGCATTTTCCAAAGTCACTGAATATTTTTCTGCAACCTCAGACTAAAGCTTTTTACAAAAACAAATTTTGGACTTCCTAATTTCCAAATATAACCATTACTTATAGTGAAGCAAATTATTTAGCAATAATACAAACCTTGCAGATTTCAACAAACAAATCTTATTTTTTAAATCATCCTTTTAAAGACTCTAAAGTGGCTTCAATAATGAAACAGAATTAAACAATACTTCCAACAAAGGCAAAAAGAGGACTACTTGGTGTCATGTACAGTCCTGTTCTTTATATGTTAGTGAGTTATTCCTAGATTCAGAAGCTGAAAAATTTGGAAATACATCTAATTCCCCTCAAAATGAATGACCCAAAATACTCCTAACAAAGATTCAAATATTGACTAATGCTAGTTATGTTTGTTTACATCTACGTAATACAATTGGTGAAAAGTCATCAATCACTAGAGATGTTATTTAGAAAGAATTTAGAATGAATGCCCTGCTAGTAAAATAAAACAGTGGGTAGTTTTAGTCATATATGTGTTGTATCTCTTAATAACCCTTAAACCTCTCTATTTGAAAGTCAGCATCTAATACGAATCTTTCATAACCAAATATGAATACTGAAGGAAATTTTGGACTATCTAAATAATAGAATGTTTCCTTCAGAAACATTTCAGACCCAGAAAAAAACCCTGGTCTGTCAAAAACTAAAATAAAAATAATTTGAGGAACAAAAATACTGCATTACAGAAAAGTTACAGATTCTATCCAATTCTGATCCTTCCCTCTTAACTTCTTAAAATTGTACAAGCTCGGGGCGCCTGGGTGGCTCAGTTGGTTAAGCGACTGCCTTCGGCTCAGGTCATGATCCTGGAGTCCCTGGATCGAGTCCCGCATCGGGCTCCCTGCTCGGCAGGGAGCCTGCTTCTGCCTCTGACCCTCCCCCCTCTCATGGGCTCTCTCTCTCTCATTCTCTCTGTCTCAAATAAATAAATAAATATCTTAAAAAAAAAAAAATTGTACAAGCTCTAAATAATGCCTTGTATTTTTACAAAACAGACCTTAGTTAGTCCTCATTCTATTCCAGGAATTCTACTTCATCATTCTAGGAATTATTTTATCATTATTTATCAATTATTCCCAACTGTGCTTAAAAAAAAAAAGACTAAAATAGTAACAATTTGGAAGAATAATGGCATGCCTAGAAGGATGATACAACAATGCATCCTTCCATTTTCTCATTGCTTCACCTAGAATATTACATCATATTTCAAGGAAATATAAAATAAGGATGCACACCCCATCTTTGGAGTCTGCTTTTATCTATCATTAATACAACTGAAAATTCAAAATGTCTAATTTTCCATGCATAATGGGAAAGAGAGGAAAATTGGCAAGGGAAAATGTTACACAATTATTACATAAATCAGAAGGTTTTTACAGAGACAGCAGTACTTTGGACTTTAATGACAGTGGCAAAATTGATCATTTAAGTGAAATCTCAGACTATGAGTCATTAGATGATATTCTAGGTGAACTTTACAGAATTCAAAAACTAATGAATGAACAATATATTTCTAAAAACATGGCATTCTTAATCCACCTAGTCATTCAACGGCAAGAATTTCATCATACAATATTTTATGACAAGAACCTGAACCATTTTGTTAAAAAGATGTGTGATGGTATTTTTTCATCTTTTATGCCATTTGTGCACCGCAATTTACCTGATAGTAAGTGAGCAAGAGCTAAAGGCAGATTTGTACCAAAGATGACTAGAAGGAATTATATGATGTAGAAATGAACAAGTATTGACTGATCATTCTAATTGGTGTTTACTAATGGAAACAAGTATTTTACAACAAAATCATGATCTGTCAAAGGTTTAAAAATTTCTTTAAGCATTGTTGTTAAGCACAAGAAGAGCCAGAAGTCACAATAAGCTAGAACCTCTTAGAGGTCTATTTGAATGTATGACAACTAATGAGTAGTTAGTTGCATTCGGAAGACATGGCCCATTTCCGGTATCTATACCTTCAAAACCAGAAAAATATGGAGCATAAATCTGAATTTGCTGTATCTAAATGCTTTTTAAAATTTCTAATAAAGTTGTCATACACTATTCTTTTATTTTTCTCTAAGTTACTTATAAAATAACTTACATAGATATATTTTTAAAGTTCACTGGTCTCAGATGGTAAATGATGATTCTTTTTCCCAATATACTAAAGATTAGGATGAAATTTAAATATTATGGTTGCTAATACTTACCTTTAATGATAAATGTATGTAAAGTACCAACATAAAAGCATTCTAAATATAATAACTAATAACTATCCTGTAATGATCTTTAAAAATAAAACTGCAGCAGAGAGAGTTATTTACTTCCTTCTGTTATCAAAGTCTACATGTATAGCTTGTATGTAGCTCAATGCAGATGTTTATGTCCAAATGATTTTGATGCAAGGATACTAACTCCAAACAAATATACTATCTGAATTAACTGGTTCCAAGACTGCTTATTTCTGATAAGTCTATTAATATGCAAGAAAATCTGTAACAGAAAACAGAACTGGCAAGAATTAAAGGTACTGAATTTCTCTTACACTATAATCTAATTTACATCAAGGGTTTCAAAAGTACTAATTTGTATAACTCCTCTAAACAGATACTCTACATAGTTTTGTCAAGAGGCTCCTAACCCACAACATAGAAACCACATAAGCCATAACTGTAAGTAAATCATAATGTAACCATTTATCTGTTATGTTGCTACTCCTGCCAATTTAACCTAAATTTAATAGAAAAGGAAGTGGTGAGGATATGAACCTGGAATAAATCCCAGAAGGGGGCCCAACTAGTAAAGGTTCAATCTATACTGCCCGATAAAAATTCACTGTACCAGAATAGCGTTAGGTCTATTTTCACACTTTACTCATTTTCTTTCTCTTCCTTACATTGCTCTAGTCTTTTCTAAATTCAATTCTCAAAATGAGTAATATTTTCATTTTTCTTTGCATAAGGTGTTTCTTCTTTACCCTTTCATTACTGCTAAAATACATACACACATACTGGTCACATGTATAGCAATAACGGATATGTTCCTAAGTCAGCCAAGGGTGCTCTCAGTACTCTAAACATCTGCAGTCAGATAGCAAAGCAGTATTCTAACATCAGCATTGAAAGAAAGCTTCCCCATATACTAGAGAGACTATCATCCTACTCCATTTCATTGAAATAAATGCATCCTATTCATAAGTCTACTAGTGATTCACTGGAAACAGGATTATATTTCATTGAATAAAAAAGGGTACAAACTGGGGCACCTGGGTAGCTCAGTTGGTTAAGCACTGGACTCTTGATCTCAGCTCAGGTTTTGATCTCAGGGTTACAAGTTCAAGCCCCATGTTAAAAAAAAGGGGGGGGTGCAACTCAATGTACACCAAAGTAATTTAATGTTTACAATCAATTTTGCCTTACTTTACCTATGGAACTAACACAAACAACTGTAAATTAGCACGGTGTTTCCACAGCTTTCTAACCCTATTCTTAGGCATGAAAAAGTACAAAACAGACAAGGGGATACCACCTGTCTCAAATGCTATGTAAATCACATTGCAAAATTCAAGTTTACAGAATTTATAAAATTTTAGAAATTCACAAGCTTAGAAAAAAGAGAATCCAAAAAGAGTCTGCACAGTATTTATAATTAAGAGGTTATTTTGTTAAAATTTACTTTTTTTTTTAAAGATTTTATTTATTTAGTTATTTATTTATTTGAGAGAGAGAGAGAACAGCATGAGAGGGGAGAGGGTCAGAGGGAGAAGCAGGCTCCCAGCTGAGCCCGGAGCCCGATGTGGGACTCGATCCCAGGACTCTGGGATCATGACCTGAGCCAAAGGCAGTCACTTAACCAACTGAGCCACCCAGGCGCCCTGAAATTTAATTTTGAAACCAGATAGACACAGTATTAAATCCTGGGTCATTCTGTTACATCTATGTTTAAGATCAACATCAGTGCTTGCTCCTTTTTTTTTTTTAATTCAAAAGGTAGTCTCAACTTACTTTCAACAACCAGTCCTGAAAATAAGTCAGTTTACACAAAATAATAATACTCTATTAGAGACACTTGCTTTTATAATTGACAGAAAGAAAAGCTTTTTCTAAAATTTATACTGAAGGCCTAAGATCTAACCAATATTAGGGTATACAAACAAAGTGTTCTTTAGAAGAACCAGGACCTGTTCTCTCAAAATAATTCTAATATAAAAGTAACAAATACAAACTTTAAACACTTGATTTACAGTAAAAAGAACCTTCACCTTTTAAAATGCAATGTTAGAGCACCCTCTGCTGACTAATCAACTCAAATCACTCTTAATAAAAAAAAAAGAAGAAAAGAAATCCTTGCATTTGAGTTAGACCAGTCCTTTCCTTTTGCCACGCAATTTTTAAAACTTAAGGACACAAAGGACTGTAGAGGATAAAACGGTAATCAAATAAAGCCTCCTCAGATTCTCTCTACAAATCAACAATATATTACTAAGTATTCATTATGTGTATACAACTGTTCTTAAATATCTTTCTATTCTAATATGGACAAATAATATAAGCAATTTAGAGAGAACCTACAGAATTGAAGAAAACAACAAGTAACAAATAGAATATCAGCAGATATGGTGGAAAGAGGCCTGAACTGAGACTTTCAAAATCTGGTCCTACTCACTCATTTGAACAAGTTATTTTATTTAATTTGGCCTCATTTTCTCAATAAAAAGAAGGAATTATTTAGATTCATTCACCCACTGAACAAACATTTACTTAGCACCTCTTATGTACTACTGCTTGAGGTACAAAAGCCCATGCTCAAGTATCTTATGCAGATATTTAAACAATTATAATAATAAATACGAACAGCAAGAGTTACAGAGTAAGAAGTAGTATCAATTTATGCTCTTTCTACCTTCTTTTATGAATTATCTAAACTGGTGTTTGATTTCCTTTCTCACTTGAATTTATTTAAAACTCCAAAGAATCAAGTATAAGTCCAAGTCCTACAAAACTTCAGTGGTAGCTGCTTCCCTATAATGATTATCCTATCATATGAAGCCCACTGCTTAATGCCAGATAGCTACTGATAGTCTATGACTCCTTTAACACAGGAAGAGAACTCCTTTAATGTAGGAGAAAACTGCTATAGTTGGGAGCAAAAAGAGGAAAAATCAAGACTTAGCCCAGAGGTCCTGGATTATATTCATGCCTTTGGAAGCTATTCCTTCCTCAAATATATGGAGTACCTCACAATATGGTAATTAGTCTCCCCTTATATAGGGGGATATGTTCCATATCCTTAGGGATATGCCCTAAGGATGCCTGAAACCACAGATAGTACCGAAGTCTACATATACTACACTTTCTCCTATACATACAGACCTATGATAAAGTTTCATTTATAAATTAGGCACAGTAAGAGATTAACAACAACTTATAGTAGAACAATTATAACAAAAAGTTATAAAAAAGTTACGTGAATGTGGTCTCCCTCTCTCAAAATATCTTACTGTACTACGCTCACCCTTCTTGTGATAGTGTTAGATGATAAAATGCCTACGTGATGAGATGAAGTGAGGTGAACGACATAAGCATTGTGACACGGTGTCAGGCTACTACTGCCAACCCTCTGACGATATGTCAGAGAAGGATCACCTGCTTCCAGACTGTGGCTGACTGAGGGTAAATGAAACTACAAAAAGCAAAACCACAGATAAAGGGGGACTACTGTACTAAAGGAAAAGTTTTATCAAAAGCCATTAAACACAATGAGCTTATAGCAAGACATACCTATGAAAGTGACATCATGCATAAAAAGTTAACACCCCAAAACCTAAAGCAAAGATACATGAATACAATTACTTTCACATAAGCGCTCTAAAAAGAAAAATTTTAATTTTTTACTCTTTAATAAAAGATTCTCAGAAGAGATAATACTGACAAAGTAAGAACATGATATATTTAAGCCAAAATCATTACTCTGTGGTAACAGAGAGAAATGGGTCCAAACATTATTTACTGATAAATAATACAAACTTACAGAATACAAGTCATATCAAATACAAAAAAACCCACCATACAGGATGGATTAAAACAGCAGCTGAAGAATGATGACTGAGCACTCATTTACTTATAAAAGTTAAATTGAGGTTTCCCATCTTTTCCAGAGTTTCTCAATTGAGGGTGGTTTTGTACCCCTCCATCCCAGGACATCTGGCAGCATTTTTTATAAGCACAACTAGAGGGAATGCTACTAGCTCTAGTAGGTAGAGGCCAAAGCTGCTGCTTAAAGTCCTACAATGTAGGTCTGGGTGGCTCAGTGGTTAAGCATCTGCCTTCGGCTCAGGTCAGGATCCCAGGGTCCTGGGATCGAGTCCCACATCGGGCTCCCTGCTCGTCGGGAAGCCTGCTTCTCCCTCTCCCACTCCCCCTGCTTGTGTTCCTGCTCTCGCTATCTCTCTCTCTCTGTCAAATAAATAAATAAAATCTTAAAAAAAAAAAAAAAGTCCTACAATGTACAGGTTAACCCTCCCACAACAAAGAATTACCTAGGTCAAATGTCAATAAAGCCCTTTAAGAAGCCCTACTTAACACTGATAAAACCGAAAAGCCTAGTGTCAGTCACATGAATTCTTAACAATAATGTGTATATAATACACATAGAGCAATACAATTTCAATATCCAACTATAATACAGACAAAATTGTCAAGAATATAGATATATCCTATTGCTACTCACCCACAATCTCTCCCCCTCCTTCCTTTCCCTCTACTCCCCTGATCCTTGCTCCTCTTATACTTCTTTTAAGCCACCTTCCCATTCCAAAACCTCCAATTCTTCTGAGAAATAAAAAGAAACAGAAAACATTGACTTATCTATGCTGCCTGAGGTCTAGAACTATTCAAGAGTTATAATGAGTCTGATATACACGATCATGAAGCTTGTCAATACTGTTTTTACTTAAAAATGAATGCTATAAAGAACTTTGTCATCCTTTCCCAGAACTGCCTCAAAAGGTTGGAGACGTGACCTATAACTCAATACAAAATCCCCTTGTTTCCAAAATCAATACAAAATATCACTTTGTGTATTTCTAAACTGTTATGAAAATCTACTCACTTGTGGGAATTCATCAGCATGAGGTGAGTTCCAAGAGTTCACTCCTTATTTCTAAGTAATGCTTATATTCAAGTCAGCTGCACTTATTAAACATCTACTAGCTTCCTTTTTTATGAGCCTCTTTTAAAACTCTTCATTTTAATACTCCAGATTTAGAAAGTAAGCCCACCTCTAACCTACTTATATTGTTCATATTTAAGTCTTGACTTTTTCATTCAACTACATTCACATAGCAGCATTTCGACACCTACATCCCAGCATACCTTGAACCATTTTTTATATTCTTCTCTGTAATTTCTCCAGTTTCATTAAATATTTTTGGAAGCACAATTTACAAAACTCTCAGTAACAGAGGAAATACAAAAATACATCATCTGAACATGGATAAGCCCACATTTAGGATTTATTTTCAGTATGTTTCTTAAGAATGATATAATATCAAAATTATTTTTCACATAAAAAGGAAATCAATATATTTTAACTTTTTAACCAACTGAGCCACCCAGGCGCCCCAGAAATCAATATATTTTAAATACTAAGCCAAGGCTAGATAAAATGTGCATATGGCACTAAATGTGGCAATCAGTTTGAAAGATGCCATTTTAGGTAATCATGTGTATATAAAGATCTGTTACAAAAATTTTGGAGATAGACACAAAATTGCATAGTGTCACAGAGTGACTTATTCATTAGGGAGTCTTAAATACATCTGGGAAAAAAAAAACCATAACCAAATACACTATTATTATGCCACTGAAAAATCTATTGTTGAAAATATATACAAATTTGTCCAGTCTCCCATGCATCCAAAAGAAGGCAGAAATATTTTCAATAAAATATTTAAACAATAGTTTAAAATTCACTGTATTATATGAGCTAGACTAGTGATTTATTTCTTTATATAACTTTTTAAAAATTGCCTCAGGGCACTATACCTTCATAAAGCTAGCATATACTCAATGCTTAATAATGCAGAAAAATTCACTCACCATTTCAGTGGTGTGCCTTCATATTCAAACCATATCTCACTAATGTCTTCTTGTCTCATAACCTTCTGAAAGTGCTTTTTCACTTTGTCAGTTACCAACGTCAAATAACTTACTCTTGGCAAAAGCAACTGAAATGAAAATTTGTAAAACCATATTTATTTACTATTTTTTCAAAAAAATATATACTAAATAGGTCTTTGAATTTTAAGGAAAAACAGCCATGTTCTTTGCATTTTTTTGAATATTCCACACAAAGTCAACTGCTTTTTATAGCAAAAAAAGCCTAAAGGTTAAGATGTTTTAAATTTCTTATGAGGTCATTACTTTAAGTAGGGCTTATAGCATAAGTACCTAGAATAAACAACACAATCTACGTACAATCTTTCTGTAATACTTTCCTCCAAATAAAAACACAAACGTAATCAGATGTCATGCTATTTAGGATACTTATTACTTCTATCAAATTCAACTTAAAAATCAGTATGATTCACCTGAATTAATTAAACTGTTCTGAGAAAATAATCGACTCAGTCCTAAGGTACATCTTGCCTTATCAATCAGGACTTCTCAATTGGTCCATCATGTTTTGATAATCTACTATGTATTCGCTTAATCGCAACGAAGAACACCAAGACAAAGATATAATCTGTCCCCCTCCATATGAGGCTAAAATAAAGGTAAAAAAAAATTTATAAAAAGTACTTACAAAAATACTTCACTGCAGCAACAGAAAAGACTTTAAAGATCAAACAGAAATTTTCATTTGATGAACAATAGGGGCCCACTACAATACAATGAATAAAAGGATGGCAGAATGAGAAACAGTATTTGAGGAATATTCTAGTAGTGGTAGATATAAAGAAGATAAGATTATAAACTGGAAATCTGTTAAGGAAATATTACATGAAGGGACGGGCATGAAAGAATGGAAAAATGAGAAAGGTCTGAAAATCAGTCAGAACAGATTTGGTTATTACTAATCAAGAAAGTGAAGGAAAGAAATAAGTTAAAAATGACTGACTGTTGAGCCACACATTTAGATCTTTAAAGGGCAATAAGGCACCAAGTTTAAGGTATGATGCTGGTAGACTGGTGATCTGCCACTGTTCAGCAACTCCCTCAATCCTGTCTTTACGGAGCCTGGGCCTACTTGGACTTTGGAGAGAAAAGTCTGAGAGGGAATGATGGGCTAGGTAAAACCTCAACTGGCATAGTTATGAAGGCCATCATTGTTTCTCCCCCACCAAAGATATCCAGAAAGAAAACATAAGAGAGCATTTAAGAAAACTGGTTAGAATTTTATAAAGAACACATATGAGTGGATAAAAGGAGGAAAGTGGCAAAACTTCATGTTTTCCCAGGACATACTCTAGCCATTTCTTGCTTTTCTAAGCTTCTGTCTTTTGCTGGTAAAACTGTTTTATTACTCTCAGGTGCTTTTGAGAGGCTAATTATGCATCATTTTCATGCTGTTTATTCAAAGTTATTATGTCTTTTGGTCAGTAAATCAAGTAGAATTACAGGGCTGGGGAATACTTACAAAGAGAAATATTCTGGATAAAGGAACTAACCGAAGATCAAGATAACAGGCCCCAACTAGGGAAGAGAACATGACAGTGGTCCTGGGGACAACAGGGTACAGGGGATGGGAGGTAGCTGGCATGCTCCAGTGTGGAACAGAACATACTTACTAATACTAGAAACAAGCTTTTGAAGAGCAATGTGGATTCAACAAAACATAAGTTCCTCTTTTATAAAGAAACAACCAGAATGTGGATTAGGGAAGAAGAGAAAAGGGAAACTAATACAGTGTATAAGAAAAAGCACTAGATGATTCACAGGCAATATTATCACCTCTAGTTTACACGCAGTTTAAATGACTTGCCAAAATCATATTCTATTAAATAAATGGCAAAGAAATGATTCATTAAAATCAGAAATGACAGAATCAAATATAGATGTAACATGAACATCTCTAAGAAATTAAAACAGCATGATTAATCAACCATTTTTTTAAAAATAAATAAGTACACAGTTGACCCTTGAAAAACGTGGTAATTAGGGGTGCTAACCCCCACACAGTTCAAAATCTTCACGTATAACTTTTGACTCCCCAAAAACCTAACTACTAATAGTCTACTGTTGACTAGAAGGCTTACCAATAACATAAACAGTCAATTAACAGATATTTTGTATGTTATATGTATTTTATACTGTAGTCTTACAATAAAGTAAGATAAAGAAAATGTTATTAAGAAAATCATAAGGAGGGGCGCCTGGGTGGCTCAGTTGTTAAGCAGCTGCCTTTGGCTCGGGTCATGATCCAAGGGTCCTGGGATCGAGCCCCACATTGGGCTCCATGCTCAGTGGGAAGCCTGCTTCTTCCTCTCCCACTCCCCTTGCTTGTGTTCCCTCACTCGCTGTGTCTCTCTGTCAAATAAATAAAATCTTTAAAAAGAAAATCATAAGAAAAGATAATACATTTTCAGTACTAAACTGTAAAAAAAAAAAAAAATGAGCATATAAGTGGACCCACACAGTTCAAACCTGTGTTAAGAATCAACTGTAATCTATTAGTCTAATAAGTTCTATACTAGTAAGTCCAGATAACTTAAAATGTCTGTTGGGCATTAAATAGCAATCTATTCTATAGAGCATATTAACCTACTAACCTATAGAGATTATAAAAAAAGAGGACAGACACATCAGGACTGAGGAGCATGGGTATCAGCTCCTGATTTTGGGGTGTTGTACTACATGCGTAGGGTTCAAAGTTGCTGAAAAGTCCACAAATGATTTTCATGAAATGAAAATTTCTTCACAATAAGGAATGAGGAACATTAAAATGTAAGCTCCAATAAGATGGGAATTTTTGTTGGTTTCGTTCACTGCTACATTCCAAATGCTCAAAATAGTGTTTGAATCACAGATCCCAAAGATTAAGTGACAAAAAGCCAAAAATGATAATAAAGGACAGAATCTACACTGAAATGTACTTGAAATCTTCTGTTCTAAATTAGCCTGTTGAAGTAATTTGTAAATAAGTATCTATAGTAGCATTAAGAAATAACACTAAGATTTGAGAATGACTATATTAAAGTATAGATACAACTTATCTAGTAAATAAGTAAAAATAAAAAAAAAATAACAGTAAAATGACATCATCCTGTCTTCTATATCCAGATAGTACCACTCACTGATTTTCTTAGGTGTATCTCATTGGTTTACTTTCTTTAATTATGGTAAAATGTATCTAGCATAAAATTTGCCATTTTTAAGTGTATACTTCATTGACATTAAATACATTCACACTGTTGTACAACCATCACCACTATCCATCTTCAGAATTTTTCATCATCCCAAGCTCAAATTCTGTACCAATCAATCAGTAACTCCCCCAATTCTCCTCCACAGGCCCTTGGACTATTCTAGATACTTCGCATAAGTGGAATCATGAAATATTTGTCCTTTTGTGTCTGGCTTAATTCACTTCCATTAATGTCTCTGAGGTTAAGTTCTTTTAATATGAAAAGGGTTAAACCCCTCTGGGGAAACTGTCAGCTACATGGAATCTTTTGTTCTCTCATTCTTGATTTAGCACTATCAAGTATTCAGTGAGTACTACACACGTGATTTTTTTTTTTCTATACAGCTTGAAAGGAATACATGTTTTATACAGCTGTATAGATTACTTATGGTTCTGAAAAAGGTAGCTGTAATATTTGTTTATACCAAATCCTAATTTTTCCACCAATTTTCAATTCTAAAATTAGGGACTTTTTCACCTAGAACAAAAGTAGAATTAAAATATACTAGAATTCTGTTCCATTTCAATGTGTGAGGCATCACACCAGGCAATGAAGATAGAGCACTGAATGTCAAGACAAGAGTTCTTGCTCTCACGGAGCTAACAGGCTAGAAAGATAGAAAAACAAAATTACAACTGTGATGAGTGCAAGGAGAAAGTAAAGAATGTTACAAGAGCAAGTAGCAAAGGAATTTAACCTCATCTAGGGGCTTAGGGAAAGCCTGGACAGGAAGTCTATGGTAAGGCAACAGCCAGGAGGTAAAGAGGAATGAACCAAACATGGGTGTTGTGGATGTCGGGTTGTGAGCAGGGGTGGGAGATCCTGCTGCTCATTCCAGACAGAGAAGGCATGGAATGAATACAAAAACAAAGACTGGCACAAGGAGGAACCATAAGAAGTTGAAAATGAAAGGAATGAAGAGGGTTGAGGCAGAATAGTACTGAAGAAGCAAGGGATGAGATCATGGAGAACGCTATAAACTACACAAAGGATCCTAAAGATGATGAAAGGCTACTAAAGGTTTTAAACAGGCAGGTGACAGGATCAGATATGTGTTTTGAAAAGATGACTCCAACCGCAAACTGAAAATGGAAAGAGGGCAAGAATGAAACCAGGGAAATTACTTAGTACTATGAAATCCCATCAGTTTTTAAATGGTGGTCTAAACTAGGCTATAGCAATGGGTATGGAAGAAACTGGGTAAGTTTCAAAGATATTTGAGATGTAAAATCAGATGGACTAAGTTACTGACTGAATGCCTGGGATATGGGAGAAGGAAGCAGTAAGGATGAGTCGTTTCTTAATTACTGGTAAGAGTAATTAATTAACTGGGTCTACTTGCAAAAACAGGAAGGGATTACAGCAGATGACCAGTCTGGAGGTAACGATGATGTGTGCAGTTTCAAAACACTCAGTTTGATACCCAGCAGGAAGACACATAGGTCTGGGGTTCAGGAGAAAAATCTTAGGAGTTGTCAAAATAAATACAAAGAGTTTTATCTCAACAAAGAGATAAAAATGGATGATAACTCCAGGGGAAAGTGAAGTGGGGGTGGGGGAGGCAAAGCCCCAAGGAATGCCAACATTGAGGAACAAGCAAAAGGAAAGACATCTGGCAAAGGAGACCAAAAAACCCCCCCCAGAAAGGTAGAAGCAAAACCAGAATTATGAGACATTGCAGAGCAAGAGTGAACAATGCCACAAAATGGAGAAAACAGCCAACAACAGTATCAAAACACCACTGAAGAGATCAAGCAAATGAAAATTCAAAAACAGACTCAAGGTTTGGCAAAAAAAAAGATGTGATTAGTGACTTCAGCAAAAACAGTTCTGTTGTAGTAGTGTGAAACTGTGATTCCAGTAAAGTAAGTGGGAAGGAGACAACGAGTACAGACAACCTTTTTAATAAGTCTGGCCATGAAGGGAAAGCAAGAGGGTGAAAAAGAGATGGAGTCAACAGATGATTGTTTTAGGGTAGGAAGGACTTAAAATAATATAAATGCTGCAAAAAAGGAGCTGGTAGGTAGAAGTTGAAAGTAAAAGAGAGAGAGAAGGCAGGGGTGGAGGTAGGAGAATATCAGAAACCCCCAGCTTCCTGAGGAAGACCATGGATGGGATTCAGAGCACAGAGAGAAGGTTGGGGCTTGCCAAGGAGGAAGGACACCTCTTCCATTAAAACAAGAGAGAAGTCAGTATGTGTGAGCACAGATATGTTTAGAAGACTTGGTGGCAGAAGGTTAAGGAAGCAGAAAGCAGGACGTGAGTTTACCTGTTAAGAGTGAAAAATAAGGTCAGGGCTCAAAGACATAGTCTTAGAGAAGAACAGAGACAGCTGACTAAGGAAACATAAAAGGACTGCAGTGTAATGGTTAGGGTCCACTCAGATTTATGATCAGGTGCATGACTGAGTGATTTCCTCTTGTAACAAGTCACAAAATATGAATGTAAATTAGTATGTTTTTACATTAGATAATCTAAATGAAAGGCAACAGTTTAAATGAATGTAAGAAAAACAACAGAAACTGAAAGACTAGTTTCTAACAGTTTTTCTTCCTAATATTCCCTGCAGAATAAGATATAATGCTCTGACATAGATATGGGATGTAGGCTGAAAGGAGATTTATGCAGAGGCAACAAATCAAAATGCAGAAATAAACAGGAATATATTTAACATTAATATTCTTTTCCATTGGAAACAGGCTCTTTGAATAATAATTTAATTTATAAATTTGGTATGAGTAAATATTTTTAAATCTAGTTTCTAAGAAATAAGGAATAAGCGCTATAAAAAGTAAACTATAGAGGCACCTGGCTGGCTTAATCAGTAGAGCTTGTGACTCTTGATCTCAGGGTCATGAGTTCAAGCCCCACGTTGGGTGCAGAGATTATTTAAAAATAAAATCTTTAAAAAAAAAAAAAGCAAACTACATTTTCATTCACCTATCCTTTCTACACATCCACCTGAACAAGACTGGACTTTGCAGGCCATGGTGATAATCCTGTTAATCACCTCACTTGAGCTTTGAGAATGTCTGGAAAAGAGGTTTACTGGCACCTAGGCTATGATATTTTTACCTCATTTCATCCAGAATCTTTACAATATTGTCATTATTATTAACTAAAGCAATTAAAAGTACATTCAAGTGTAATTTACAACCAAGACACATGTAAACTAAAACCAGACTAGCACTACCATTCTCACCTATAATTCTAAGATAACCACTGCTGATGTTTTTGTTTGTTTTCTTCCTGCATGTAGTAACTTATACTTAAGTATGCATGTACATATGTATGTAAAGAGCAAAATCTAGGTGATGCCACATGGTTTTAAACTGTGGTTTTTGTTTAATATTTATTATATGCCTGTCACCTGATATTTTTCAAAAACATAATCATAATTACCATATGAGTTTCTTTTGAGTGAAAAATGACGGAAAAATATATTTTAAAAAAATTATCAATTAGACAAAATAACTTTCTTCGTTCTATAGATATCCCCAATACTTGCTGCCATTTTCAATTCAATTAGAGACAACTAGAAAACAACTTACACTCCACTCTCACAACAATCTTTTTATATTTAACAGATTCATACATAAAGAAGGAAAAAAATTCATACATAAAGAAGGAAAAAAAGAAAGAAGCCTCTTTACTTAGATTAACTGCAGGAAGCTGTCAAACATCATATTCTGACTTAAAAGTAAACAGACTTAAATTACATATTTCTCGTATCTGCCACTTTGACCAACTAGACACATACATTCCTTTGTTTAGATACGATCAGAAAGGCACCAGAGGTTAAAAGTTTTAATTAAAATAACAGAAACTAGTTTGGAAACAAAACATAAGTGATATCCTACACATATTACAGAAGGAGAAGCAAAAAAAAAAAAAAAAATACATCTAACAAGTGAAATTCTTCTAAAAATAAACTGTGACCACATTTTGTTTTTAACTATGGAAATTTTTCTAAAGGCAGGAAAAAAAACTGCTGAGATTTCCAAAGTTAAAACGACCCAAAAGTATATGTTCAGTTATGATAACCTAAGTACTAGTAACCAAAGACTGCCCAATTTCTCTGAAATTATTTTCAGTAAGAAAACCCAAAGAGACCATTTAAAACAAAATCCCAACATGAATCTATAAGGCTTTCATGCACTGAGTGTCTACCGCTTGCATGACCTATGCCAGATGCTGAGGATACACAGAGTAAAATGAAACTGTTCCTGTACCCAAAAAGTGAGTGCATGGGGCTCCTTAAGTAGGTTCCTCCACCAGTCTGACTTCTCATGGCTGGAGCAGGTTGAGGAGCAGTGCTACCCCTCAAACAGACAAGGGAGAAAGCAAAGGGCAAGCTTTATTAAAGTGAAAAAAGAAAGTCCAACACCACAAATAAATTTCCACTTCTCCAGATATTCCTAGGTAAACAATATTATGTGTACCTGAGACAAAACTAAAATAATGACAACTGAGAATGTCTTTGTCTATTAGGACCTATTCAGTAAAAAGGCAGGATACTACTATTTCTGACTGACAGATGCTTAAGTTTGGGTTATATATGCACTTAGAAAAGGAAAAAAAGCAGGCTAAAATCAGAAGATATTTGATATTGTTTTCTAAAACAGACGACACTAATTCAAACGTACAAGTTTTTATTATATTTTATATATTGTTATATATATATATATTTTATATACATATAAATATATATATTTTTTATATAATACATATTAGTTTATCAACATATGAAAACACACACATTCATATGTTCATTGAGCTATAAAAAAGAATTTGGTAAACAGTTGCTTGGAACCACTTACATAAGGAAGAATCAAATCTGAGCCTATTATTTTCAAAATTGCTCCTATAGCACATAACTTATAATTCCATTATCACATATTATATATGTATGTATTCATGAGAAAAAGTCAAGACGGTCCCATAATCAACATGTCAACAGTTTTTTCCCTCTGGATGGTAGGATTAGAGGTAATTCTTAATTCCTTCCTTTTATTGATCTGTGTTTTCTAATTTTTTTCCGTAATAAGCAAGTATTAATTGTATATAAAATGTTGGGTAACAGCCTCCAGGTTCTTAGAGCTTCATTTACAAAAACGGACAAAGTTAGATATCCCATTTTTCATCATCAACATACTTACATAATATGGTTCTGCCTCCCGTTCAGTTATCTCATCCTGATACAGGGTGAAACAAGTTGGAATTCGTCCAAACCACACATCTCGAAGCACATCTTTGTCATCTGTCATTCTTCCAATGGTTAAAGCAGTGCATATAGGCTAAATTTTTTTCTCACCCAAAGCCAAACTGAAAATAAAATGAAGAGCATTAGTCAGATCCTTGCAAGGATAAATGAACACACTCTAAAACAAAGAAAGATTATAGGAAAAATGAATGCCACAACAATCATTCATTTCAAAAAAGTGTGTGATCAGCATTCTTTAGAACGAATGAAAAATCAGTACAATAAATTCTAAAGGCAGAGCTATTATTTATTTAAAAGGATCATACAAGTAAGTAATTCAAAATTACGTGTGCTAACTTAACTTATGCGACTAATGAACCACAGCCAAAGTGAAGCTATACTCGTATCATTCTCTCAAGCCCCAGGAGAGTCTATTGCTCATCTAAAGGGAAGTCTTCCTATATCCTTATGGTCCCTTAGAGGCCAACTCCAAACTATCATCCCCACAATTATCCCTGCCCCATCTAATATATTCAACCTCTCCTACTCCATCTAGATAGTTTGCTTTTGCTGGGGGGGGGGGGGGAATACACACACACACACACATCCTGGTGTATAGACTTTGTATAGACCTATTTTCATCCTAAATTTCTAAATTTCATCCTGTCCATGGTTTGATTCCACCAATATTTCCAATCTTATTTACTATACTTTTTATAAACCCTCTAGCAAAACTGGCAATTTAAATACCTTGCTCTCTGTCCTACCATCCCCCGTGACTAATATGCTCATCTCTCACCTGTTCAAATCCTACCCACTCTGCAAACCCAGCTCCCAATCCTCTGCCACCATGAGTAGTATTAAATGCTTCTACTCTGAACTTAAAATATTCTTTATACCACAAATTTGGCACTAAATCTGCAAACTGAAATATTCTGGGTATGATAGAAGAATATGGCTTTTGGCCTCTGTAATATCCAAGTGTCTTCCAGCACTAATATTCCACAACTAGGTAACAATGCAATATACAGTATGAGTAAATGCAGAAATAAACACTGTCAGTACCTGGATACTAAGATTCAGTATCTTTCTACTCATGTATTTCTTTATATATATATTTTTTTCTTTATAGGCTAGCATACCCTATGGAAACATTTTAAATAACCATATCAGTTTAGCCAAATACCAATTACTAACACTGAATTATTCAAAGAGCTTTTCTCTCTTTTCTCGTCCACTGACCAATGCCAAGTGCATCAGGACTGCCATTAATTAATTAGCCAAAGATAAAAAAAACCAAATAGAGTTCTGAATTTTGTATCACTATACTTAAATGCACCTTGGAGGTCAATTGGATGCAATATTATCTACAGGTAAATAAACTGAAAGAGGTGAAAAAATCTGTCCAACATTACAAGAGCACTAAGTAACAGTTAAACCAGGATAAACATTCCAAGACCACTAAAGTAACAGTGAAACCAGGATAACAAATCTGGTCACTGAGTTACTGAACTGAGTCTAGTGCTCTTTCTGGCATATTACAGGGTTTTAATTTTTATTAAAGCATATCCATAAAAGTCACCATTTTAAGCAAATGATATAAGCATTCACATATCATATAATTCCACCCTGATACACTTCAAATTCAAACAACACATTGAGTTTCTCTGCAGAGAATTCCCAAGTTTACGTATCACACAAAATTAACTCACTGAAAATAGAGAAGACCTCACTACTTCCAGATTACATTAATACTTTGTTCTTTATGAATAAATTTACTGATGACAGGAAATAATGAAATCTAAGTTATGGCAAATAAGTAAACCTAAAGCTGAATCCAATACAGAGGTGGTAAGCAGTCGTTTCTGTAACTATAATACAGCCCATTAACCATTAGCTACAACTAAGATTCCTCTCTCGCTCACAAAGAAAAAAAAACTTGAGGCAAAGAGCTCCTTTCCTAAGAGATTTTAAGAACACTGAAATACAATTTTAAAGTTGAAAGTCACTATCAATATTGTCACATTGGATAATTTTTCTGCCTCAGAAAAAAATAGGTAGACAATATAATTCAAAAGAAAATTAAAAGTTAAAGTGAGTATGGCCACTTAAATAAAGTCCATTTCTACAAGTTCTTTCCTTCTCTCCAACCACTGTCCTCTCAAGAAGGAATAATCATCTGATTTGCCAGAGTCCAGGACACCATTTGAGCCTTGTTTATTAACAGGCAGGGATTACCATAAATAAAAATATCACGGATTTGGGTATGGCTCCATTCTCTCCCCTCTACTCTGCCAGATGACAATACCTGACCCCCCTGCTGTTTCTTTCCATGGCATTTTCTTCTGCTTCTTCCTTTCACGTGTCAGAATCAGTAAGAAGAAGTGGCCAATGTCTTCCTTTTCTCTGTTTCTGGGAGTCTCTCCCCAACAGTGATAGAAGTATGGACTTATCTTTTACTGGCTTTATACCTAAAACCCCACTGCAGAACTTTGGTAAACTGGGCTGGAACATAAGACTTTACCAAAGTTCGAAGGTAGGATTTTAGGTACAAAACCAGTGAAAGAAAAATCAGTACCTTATTTCCCATATACCACTGTTTCTTATGTATATATTCCTTGCAGGGAAGATCTGACTGAGCCAGGGCAGCTGAAGGTGTCATGTGGTAGTCAATACAAATTTTACAAAACAGTAGAAATTTCTAAACAGATTTATGAAAACTTCAAACAAGGCTACTAACTGCGTCAAAATACACAGATTTATAGCATCGTAAAATGTTAGTCTTTCAATATTAATAAATATTCACATATAATGAATTATGTAAGAAAGCATGCAAATACACTTAACTCAAAAATGTGCCAAAAAACTAACTGATACATGGATAAAACTAAAAGATGTATTAAATTATCTTTTTTAAAACAGAAGCAGAAAAACAAAATTTAACTCTTGAGAGGCACTACAATGTGGGGGTTCAAAATACAGAATATGGAGCCAGATTGCCTGGATTCAAAACCTAGTTTTATCACTCTGTGACCTCAACTAAGTCAATTAACTTCTCATGTCTTAGTTTTCTCATCTGTGAAATGTGAATAACAGCACTTACCCCATAAAATAGATAAAATTAATACATGTAAAGCACTTAGGGCAATGCCTATAATATAGTATTATAAAGTGTCTACTATAATTTACAGAACCAATAAGAGCATGTCTCAAAATTGAACACTGGGAGACGTCTGGGTGGCGCAGTGAGTTGGGCATCCAACTCTTGGTTTTAGCTCAGGTCCTGATCTCAGGGTCCCAAGACTGAGTGACACATCCAGCTCCTCACTCAGGGCAGAGTCTGCTTGATATTCTCTCTCCCTCTCTCACTGCCCTTCCCATTCATGCTCTCTCTCTCTCATAAATCTTTTAAAAAAATTGAACAGTGCTATTAACACTCAATATAAAGTCAATCAATATTTGATCATTTGCTATGCCCAGCTGTGTGGCAGATGCTGAGGACATAAAAGATGATGATGGTAGTGACAATAACAACTTTTTAAAAACCTCAGGCATTGTCCAGAAGATATTATCTCCTAATCTATTAAACATACCATAAACTTTCATATCTTTTCCATGGCTCTGCTCATGCTGGTGGTTCCTTACCCTAAAGCAGCCTTCCCTACCTTGTTTTCTGACTTAAAACATCCTTTAGGACCCAGCTCAAGATAGCCTTTCTTTTATGCATAACTCAGGTGAAACCTTTCTTTTCTCACGGCACTTCTACTTTTACAACACTTATAAACTTACAGTAAAGACTTTTTTATCTGATTTCAGATCTCGTATTTTCATTTATGTCATACGGTTGCCAGCATCCCTTCCAACTCCAAAATGTCCATGGTTATAATTAAATGCTATTTTATGAAAGCTTTCATAAGGGAGGAGGGTGGAAAGGAAGAAGACAAATATTAATATCCCCTATAGTGTTCAGGGAAGAATTTAAAAGATATGGAACTTGAAGAATGTGTAGAATATAAAAGAATGAGTATATGCAGAATGGGTAGAATTATTCACTAGGTAAAATATGGAATAAAGACGACAAATATTCCAAGCAGGGCAAAATAGCATCAATAAAGGCAGAAAGTATGCAGGAGCAATGTGCGTGCCAATTTTTTAGGAAACTGAGTTGGGAGGGGTAGTAGATGATGAAAGAACTGATATTGTGACATGTTTTAATATCACCTGGGATCCCAGCCAAATCACTTTACTACAATTTCCTTACCTATGAAATTCATCAGGCTGTTCTGGAAAAAAAAAATCTATAGAATATTTGACATGGTACTGGACACATAGTAAGTGCTGAGAAATAAAAGCAATTATTATTTCTTTACTGTCAAATCTGTAAATGTAAAGTGAGACTAGATCATGAAGCATACCAGATAGAAGACTGTGGGTTCTCAATTTCATCCAACAAGCCTACAAAGCCTGTAAGGTTTTATAACAGTGAGATTAAAACTACCTAGTAGCAGTGCACAAAAGGAGATCCCAAGTCAAAGAGAGGGTAGCCAGGAAGCAATTTCAACACTAAGGCATATAATAATGAGTGCCTAACCTAGACTGGTAGTGGCGGATAGATGAGAGACAGATACGAGGTCTTTCCAAGGAAGAATGAATAGAAGTTAATGAAAAACTGGCTCAGGGATAAAGAACAAGGACATGGAAGATTTAAATGCTGACAGCAGGCAATACAGACAGAAAGTTAAGGGGTTTTGAAATCAGAGTGACATGGGTTTAAACCCAGACTTCTACCTGTGAGCTGTGTCCTAGTATCCTGACATCTTTGAACCTTGTATTTGTAAACTGAAGATAATTCTAATTTCACAAGGCTGTTGGGTGTTTAGCACCTGGTGACCACTCAATAAATGATATATGTATTTAATACATGATTTCCTCATGCCTCCATGACCTGTCTCCTTAAACATCCTTGTCCTCTTATTTTTGGCCAATTCTTAATCCTCTTTTAAGAGTCAGCTTAACATCAGCTTCTTGGGAAGCTTTCCACTAAGCAATCTCCAATCTAATTACTTCTATAATAGCATGTTATAACCATGTATTGCAGTTACATTTATCTTATCTGTCTCTTGCCCATCCCCACAATGAACTGTGAGTTCACTGACAGCCGAAGCAGAATCATATTTACTTTGTACCCTCAATATTAGCATAATTAGCACATAGCAGACTCTGTAATTTTTGTTAAACAATTGGAAAAATGTATAAAATATATATATTGAAAAGTTACACTAGCTACTTAAGAAACTTTTCTGCCTAAACTCTTCTCCAAATCAGTACAATCACACTTTAAATACAGCAAATTTCATTATTTTGCAAGAATATTTTCCCCTCTCATAGATACACTACACTTTCATCACCATGCATCCAATTAGAAGGCAATATTTTTCAAGCACAGAAATCACAACCCATGATGCAGTCTACTAGAAGTAAGCTTGTGGAGGACAGGGCTATTTCCTGACTGCTGAATTCTCTGCAACTAATTCAAGGCCTGGAACAATGCAAGTTCCCAGCCAACAACATTTAGCAAACAGCACAGGAAGTATAATAAAAATATAATGCACAATTACTAGTCTCTTTCACACCACAAACCAAGAAAGGCTAACCTATTACTTGAAGCTATTCTGCTGACAAAATCCCCAACTACCTAGAAATTACTTAAAATATCAAATACCTACTGGTAGTAATTTGAAAACATCTAAAAATAATCTATGCTGGCTGGTCTCCTTTTAAATTCATGAACACTAACCTCAAAAGTAGGCCCTGAGTACTGTCCAGCGTTCCTGCATTTCCGGAGTCCATTTATTCTCCCACTGTCCTAGATCACCATTTCGTATCTCCTCTCTCCCCTAATTTTCGCGTCTCCTTCCTCACTCTCTCACAGCTAATGAACTAGCTTTCTATTTCCTTCTATCCTGTTACGAAGGATGAGTGGTTATCAACAGGGGGTTTAATGAACAGCCCAACCCCCATCCTGGAGGAATAGCTCCTAAATATCTCCAACCTCCTACCAATCTTGAAGTGCACCTTGAACCACACCTTTGGAGATCTCTCATGGCTTTAAATATCATTTACACAGTAACAATTCCCACATTTATATCTTCAGCCCAGACTTCTCTTCTGAACTCCAGTTTCATAGACACTATGCAATATTGACATTTCATTTGAAAATTCAGCATGTGTAAACAGAAAATGATTTCAGACCTTCCTCCCTCATCTCCCTATTATTCTGTGGTCTTCCCCAAATCACAAAGTGGTAACTGCTCTCTAGTTGCTAAGCCATAAATCTTGGAGTCATCCTTGACCCTTCATACCTACTGCTTTAGCTTAGACACAAGTTCAGAATTTGGCCATTTCTCACCATCATCACTATTATCACACTGATCCATGTCACCTTGACCTTTAACCTGGATAAATGGCCTACTAAGGGGTCTCATTATTTCTGCCCTTGCTAGAGACAAACAACATAGCAATCAGAAAGATCCTTTTAAACACAAGTCACATCAGTTTACTCCTTTACTCAAACCCTACTATCTCATTCAAAGTAAAAACTAAAGTCCTTACAAAGTCCTATAAGGCTGTATATGACCCGCCGCATTCTGACCTGATTAGCTACTTCTCCCCCTTTTTGCTCACTCAGCTCCAGCCAAACTAGCTGGTATGCTCCTGTCTCAGGGACTTTGTGATAGGTCTAATGGCTCATTCCACTACATCCACATGAAATCCTTCTTTATCACTTTCAGTTCTCTACTCAAATATCATCTTTTCTAAAGCCACCACTGCAATTTCCTATGCAGGCCGCTGACATTCCTTGTTACCCTTCACGACTTTATTCTTTCTCTCTAGCACTTTTCACCACCTGACATATTTTTAAATTAATTTTTTAAATCTTTTTTTTTTTTAAGATTTTATTTATTCATTTGACAGAGAGAGACACAGCGAGAGAGGGAACACAAGCAGGGGGAGTGAGAGAGGGAGAAGCAGGCTTCCCACTGAGCAGGGAGCCCGAGGCAGGGCTCGATTCCAGGACCCTGGGATCATGACTTGAGCCACCCAGGCGCCCCTTAATTAATTTTTACATTAATGTCTTCCCCTCCCACCCTCAAAGTGAACTATATGATGGCAAGAATTTTTATTGTTTTGTTCACTGTTTATTTTTATATTTACTTTTTGTTCAGTGCCTGGCACATAACAGGCACTCAGTATTTGTTAAATTAATAAAGCAAACCTACACTTGAGTATGTACATTATTCTAAATAGTCATAGTCATATAGTATCATTCTGCTCATTTCCCCCAGTTTTAACCAGCATATCTTTGAAGATCAGGGCACATACTCAAAGCTGGCATAAAACTATAAAATTCCCCTCAACTACTACCCTCAGCCCAATATCTTTAACTTTCAAATTTAAAATTCAACCAACAAATCCATGTATGGAAATCACAAACAATTAAGTTCAAATGCAAGTACCCGAGCTCAAAAGACTCTGAGATTTATCACGTGGATTCTGGAAGGCCTTGGAAGTTCAGAGATGTCTGATAGTCTCTTGAGTTCTGATTGTTGCTGAAGACATGCTGTGCCTCACCACCCCTGAGGAAAATCTAGAACCAACCCAATTTCCCTACGTTCCTCCAGTTTCAGGTATGATTTGAAAATAATCCAAAGTATAAAGGATGTGAAAGTTCTTTGCCAACAGAAAATGACTTCGTTAGAACTAAATATTATTATTAAAATTAGAATGAATGCCGTTGAGAAAAGAAATTGGAGGAAACACCCACTAAATTCGGACAGAATCGAACTGCCTGTGAAATAATTACAATTTAAGTAACTGTTCCACGAAAAATGCACGTCTTAAACTAAATTCTAGAGCCTGCGATAAGACGCTAGGCTTCCTACTTTAATAAGGAACTGACATATTCCCGGAGAGAGATCACACAGGCTACACCCTCCGGCCTGCCCAAGGTCCTCGGGGGCGGCGCCTGGCCAACCCCACCTCCCCCGGAGGAACCACCTCCACCCGCCACCGCCGCCCGGGGGAGCGCTCCTCCAGCCGGCTACTCGCCCCTCCCTCTTACCACACCTACCTAGCACCTCCCCAACCCTTCTCCTCCAGGCATTTCTCCACACTACGAAAACGGGGAGACGGAGACACACACACACATACACAGTCACACACACCCTACCAGAAACGCCAGCTCCTTCTCCGGCTTCCCGCACCGGTGAAGACGCTCGGATCCCGGGTTCTGGCAGGGCGGCGGCGCAGGGTGCTTGACCCACTGTCCCGCAGAGCCGCGCGAGCCCGGAGTCCCGAGAGCCCGCGCAGCCGCAGAACGCAGCGGCGCGGAGGTCGGAGCCGAGCCCTGCTGCACTTCCGCCCTCCGGTATCCTGCCAATACAACCCGCAGCGCCGCGGGGCCTTGGAAGCCCACAGCAAGTCCAGTCACCCTCGGCGCCCGGAGATGACGTCACGGGAACCCACGTGGCCCGCACTCCACCCTCCGCTTTCCGCCCAACCCCGCGAGGAGGCCCGAGCCGCGCTGGAGCATGCGCAGACAGAGCGGAGTGCTTGAACAGGGGGTCAAACCACTGGCAAGTTTACAGCTAATACCCTGTTAGAGGAGTCTCGCGCCTTTGGCATTGTTGGTGTTCGGGGAGGCTAATGTAAGTTCTGTCAGAGTAGAGAGTTTTTAAAAATACTGAGACGCTGCCCCGTAGAGCTTGACCGCAGCCTCTCTTGCCTGGCTTCACAGAATCATATTAATAAAATGTTGGTTTTCAAAGTGTTTTCTTTTCTCATTTGATCTTCTCAACTTTGTCAGACCCACAGCAGGGATTAATAGCCGTATTTAACAGAAGAAGACTACACATGAGTAGTGAAGCCCTCTCATCCAACCAATAGGGCATACCTTTATGTTTGTGAAAATAAGAGCAATTAAAAAACTAACTCCTAAAGAGTGTTTGAATTTGATCTATCCATAAGTCTTAGCTGGGCATTTAACATCTTTCTCTTAATTATGCATGACATATAACATAATTCCATACATGCCAGGTAAATACTGTGCGGACACTCAAAATAGGTTCCTGATCATTGGAAAATTTAGATAAATCCTAGTAGTAGCTACAGGATTCTCTTAAAAAGATGAATCTTCTTGGAGATCGACTAGTCCAATGATTTTCAAATGATGAGTCACAACCCATTGGTGGCTCATCAAATCAAGTTAATGGATCATGACTGTCTTTTTTTTTTAATGAAATAAAGTAAAAAAAATATTGGCATCCTTCACACGTTAAGGGTAAATATTGTTTCCTGAAATTTCTACTTCAGAATGTATGTGGATAGGAATGTGAAATACATTTCTTGGTATAAATAGCAGTCCAAAAAGTTTGAAAGCCATAGTCTGGTCCACTCCACCTACTCAGTATCCCCAATAGTCGGCCATTAGCCTCTGTAAAAAAGCTCTTGGAATTAAGATGCCCCACTGTAGGAACCAGACTAACATCCTCTTGGACGAATTGGCCATGATGACCACTCTGTGACTTGAAGCCTTCTTGAGCACATCCTCCACACATACATTCTTTCTTTTTGTTTAACCATACTATATTCCCCAGCCTCTAGGGTTATAAAAGCAGGTCTTACAAGAGGTGAGGTCTTGTAGCCACCCAAGACACGCTTCTGCCGGTAAGTCCCCTTAATAAATCATTTCTCATCAAGCTGGACTTACGGCCTTTTTCTTTGGGCTTATGACTCCTTAAGCCTTTGGAGGTCATTTGCCTATACCTCCCTTTCACAGAACACCTACCTTCCCCACGGTAGCCAAAACTACATGGAATTTACTTGGAAATACATCCAAAATGTTAGGTGGTTTTATGGGTGGATAGAGGAATGGGTAGATAGATAAATATGTGATAATGCATAAAATGTAAATAATAGAATCTAGGTGGTAAGTATACAGGCATTCACTATAGGATTCTTTCAACTTTGCTGTATGTTTGAAAAATAAAATAATAATAAAATGTCAGGGGAAAACTATGGAGAACCTAATAGGAAGAAAGTTATTACATCAAGTTAAAATCCAGCTTCCTGTAACTTTTAAGAATTGACCCTATTTTCTTCCTTTCTCCCCTTGTCCGTTCCCAACCTTGTGACTACAATGTACAATAGAAATATCTAACCCCTATTCTAATAGACGGCACTTCAGATATGAAAAAATAGCTCTCATGCTCCATAACTCACTTGGGGCTAACAAATGTCAGTTCTTTCAGCCAATCTTCACATGACATACCTCTCCTCTGGATATGGTCCAGTTATCAGTGTCCCTATTAAATAGTTGTACTCTTTCCCATCTCATGATTATGTTCCTTGAGCAAAAATTTGGAAATAAGAGGGACTCTATATTTGTTCTCTGTCATTTCCATTTGTCAAGATTATGTCTTATCTCTCAGTGGCACTATATCTTTCAAATTGTTGTTCTATGAAGATAACTTTTAAAGAGGTCTTTTTGACCTTACCATTTCCCCCAAGACTCAACTCATTCCGGGTTACTCTCAGGCAGCCATTTGAATTATGTGAACTTGCACATAAAGTCCTCTAAAATTCTGGATTCAAAGGAGAGACTCCAGACAAGTCTCTGATAATAACATGCTTTCTTTACTTCTCATCATTAATAGTCTGCACTTGTAAAGCCAGGGTTTTATTTTTGCATGTCTCACAACTTGTAAGACTCAAAGCTGTGGGATCACAACTTTCTTTGCTCTAAATTTACTTAACTTTGCTTTCCTAAACTCTAAGATGTCTCTACTATCCCCGTGAACTCTAACGTGACATTACTTCCTGACCCAAAGGTCCCATCTACTGACTTCTGTCTCCAACCTGCTAGTTTCAGAGGATGAATTAGTTAAGCCAAATATAATTCTTCCACTTCAGCTCTGACTGTGCTCCAACCATGTAACCTGTCTCCCCAAATGCCCTCACTTCTGGTTTCTTTCTTCAGTCAATGGACATACTCAAGTGTGCTCCCATCCTATTAAAGTCCGTCATCACTCTTTACTTAAGCCTTCTTGAGCACATCCTCCACACATACATTCTTTCTTTTTGTTTAACCATACTATATTCCCCAGCCTCTAGGGTTATAAAAGCAGGTCTTACAAGAGGTGAGGTCTTGTAGCCACCCAAGACACGCCACCCAAGACACCAGTTAGGATAGCCTCCTAACTGGTCTCCCTGACTCCAGCCTTGCTCCATCTATATTTGACCTTGATTTCAACCAGAGTGGATTATAGTCACCCCCACTTATCCACAGAGGATATGTTCCAAGACTCCCCGCTGTGGATGCCTGAAACCACAGATAGTACCAAACCCATATATACGCTATATTTTTTCCTACACATACATACCTATGATAAAATTTCATTTACAAATTAGGCACAGTGAGAGATTAATAACAATAACTAATAATAAAATAGAACAATTATAACAATATACTATAATAAAAGTTTTGTGAATGTGGTCTCTCTCAAAATATTGTAGTGCACTCACCCATCTGGTAAGGATGTGAAATGATAGAATGCCCACATGATGCGTTGAAGTGAGGTGAATGACACAGGCAATGTCCTGTAATATTAGGATATGTTGACCTTCTTCCGACAATATATCGGAAGGAGAATCATCTGCTTCCAGACCTCAACTGACCGCTGGTAACTGAAACTGCAAAAAGTGAAACCATGGATAAGGGAGCACTACCTTATGCATGCACTCTAACCATGTCACTCTGATACTTAGAACCTTTTGGTGATTCCTTCTGGGCAAATTCCTAGTTTCTTTGCGTGATCAATTGGTTCTTTCCCTCCTTTCCCAGTTCTCCTTGTTTTGCACTTCAAACTCTAATAGCGTCAAACACTTTGCAGTTCTGTGCACCCAGGCTATGTCAGGCTCTGTGCTCTTGATCCCTCTGTCCTGCTGCCTGAAATGCTATCCTTCACCAGACACTTCTTCCCTAAAACATCATCCCCCATGTCCCTTCTTCCCCATTTGGCATACGCCACTCATCACCCAAGATTTAGTTCAGGTGTTAGAAAGTTTTCCCAGATCCACCCAATTTGTGTTAGGTGCTCCTCATAGTTTCCTCAGTCTTTTTTTGAATCCTCAGTGCCAGCACAATGCTGGGCATTCAGTAAATGTGTGTTGAAATAAACTAAGCTGAACATGAGTTTTCTTCCATGATTCCTATCACTCTCACCTTAGGAACTAAATTCTTCCTCATAGCTTGGAGTTTAAGCAGAGAGCAATGATTTCTGTTATTACTTTACCAATTTCAAAATTAACAGCAATGAAAGTTGAAAGTGATCAAGGTAAACAGTAAGGGTCTCTACCACTACTGCATCCTATCTCCGGGCCTGTTTGCCGATCTGTGTGGGGAACGTGTCATTGCTGCATGCTCTCTAGTGTATCCCCAGAACACAGCCATATTTCTGTTCTTCTGTTCTACTCAAATGACTCCTCTCAAAGGATGCTAGAATGAAAACTCCTAGAAAGCAGGAATGAATTCTTACATGTGAAAGGCTGCAAACCAGAGTTCCAGAGGCTGGAACTGGATGACTGGGATGATGCTGGAATGTACTCTCACCTACTTTGGCATACACACCATAACAGTATGCATGTGCTAAGTTAAGCTTCAATTCTAATTGCCCAAACTGAGAATTCCATGCTCCAAAGGTGGTCAGGTACCAATATCAGAAAGACCATACTCCAGGAGCAGCTGTCACAAGGATGTCTGTTATCACTGTGTTGATCCACACCACATGGTTTGATAGCATAGTGAATGTCAGAGATGGGTTTTTATTTTTGACTTGCTCAAAAGTGTTAGAAATTTAGAAATGGGATCTCATTTATGAAATTAGCAGTACTTAAGATAGGTAGAATGACTAAAATATTTTAGAGATTCTTGCCAGCCTTGCATGAACAGAGTGTAGAAATCCATGAAGCCTGCAGCTTGATCCCTAACTTTTCTTATGTCTTCTATAAAAGCTCTAGAATTCAGCCTCTGGAATGGTGTATCATACCTGCCTTAAGAGAACATTTCTTGCAAGGAGATATGAGAGCATCTTTAAAGGGCAGAGAGTTGCGGTATCATCAATCTTATAGAGAAGGTTATATGAACTGTTTTGTTTAATAAATGTCTGCATGTACATAGGAATTTGGTCTACGACTGGCTTCCATTATAATCTCACATCCGGATTAGGGGAAAGTAAT
Source organism: Neomonachus schauinslandi (assembly GCF_002201575.2). Classification (NCBI taxonomy): domain Eukaryota; kingdom Metazoa; phylum Chordata; class Mammalia; order Carnivora; family Phocidae; genus Neomonachus; species Neomonachus schauinslandi. The sequence goes on along the minus strand of NC_058410.1, from coordinate 54,246,948 downwards.
TAATCCTTATCCATCTCAGTTTCTTTAGTGGCTACGGTTATCTATGGAAAAAACCTAAGACTTATACATGATCAAATTAGTCTTGGTCAGTTAACAAGAGTGGCAGATATATTCTCTTTGTCCCTTAAAATATTTTTAAAACTTAAAAAAATTTAATGGTAACAGTTTTCACAAAGCAATTTGGATTTCTGGAATCTGATAATTGCTTGAAAAGTTGGGAGATATATATATATATATATATATGTTGATCCACACCACATGGTTTGATAGCATAGTGAATGTCAGAGATGGGTTTTTATTTTTGATATATATACATATATATATATGTATATATACACACACATACACACACATATATCTGTATATGCTTTTTTTCCTCTCATGCAGTGGGAGAATATTTGGGGGATCCAAATATTATTTCAAGGCTTCCAGTGATCAACAATCATAGGAATTCCATTTGTATCTACTTAATTGGCATTCTAAAATCTATCTAGGAGCTGGATAGATAGACTCTTACAGCTTTAACGATAGCCTTTCATGCACTGTGTTAAGTTTCCATTCATTCAACTATTTCTTAAGCCTACATTGTTATATGCTTGGTAAAATGAAAATAACTCTTAAGCAACATCAAAGGAACCCCCAAATTTAAACACCTGCATAAATATGTATTTTAAGATCACAATTTGGGACAGTTTTCTTAAGAGTACCAAGTCAACTATAAGTACCATATATAATTCTATCACCACAACAGATAAAATGTAGGTTTCTATTGAAAATACTGTGTTATAAAACTATATGATTCTGGTTACTCAAAACACTCTACCTACTTGTCTACACAGATGGAGTCTGCAAGAGTGAATTAAAGCAATATGCCAAATAATCTTTGGCGAATATATGTGTACATTCGTAATTCTTACATATTAGTGTTCTAATCTTTCATCCCATAAACTAGTATTATTCTTAAAAAATCTCTGAATTAAATTACTTGGCTCTTCCCATATGAAACATTTTTTTAAGGATTTATTTATTTATTTGAGAGAGGAAGCAGCAGGGAGGGGCAGAGGGAGAGGGAGAGACAAACTCCAAGCAGACTCTGTGTGGAGCGTGGAGCCCCACGTGGTGTTCGATCTCAATACTCTGAGATCACAACCTGAGCCAAAACAAGAGTCGATGGCCCAGCTGACTGTGCCACCCAGGCACCCCCCCCCATATGAAACAATTTGTATAAAAAGTTCTTATTAATAACTGGGACAAATAAATCAAGCTGTTTTTTAACTTTGAGTTTTCAATGAGTACGAAAGGAAAAATAGTCTGGGAAGTGTATAACTTAAGGGAAAGTTAAAGAAAAAAAAGGCACAGTCTGATTCTTGAAATAGTAAAATCCTTGCAATAACACATTGTTGTCACCAGGTGTCACAATCAACCTGATGTAAAGCTCAGAGCTCCTCAGCCTCCAGGGCCAGTCCTGGGCATCCTCAATGATGTTACAGTGTTTCTCAACAGGAAACTTCTGGTTAGCTCAAGAGATCTTGTGAAATCCTAAAAACATTCTCACAACAAACTTATTTTCATTTGAAAAAAAACCCACCTTCTAAACCTTGTCAGTGCTAACGAGATCTCTTTCATGTCTGTTCCCTCTCCTGCATATTCTATTTGTTCTTGGATCATAAGCTAGTGTAGACTAGCACAGTCACAGACGTAAGCTCTTAAATCCTGTATCCTACATCTATTGCCTGTGTGGCCCAGACAAAATTATTTAACCAGCACTAGCTGCATAATTTGCAATGTCCAGTGCAAAATGAAAATGAGGTCCCCTTGTTTAAGTCAGTCAGTTGAGCATCTGCCTTCAGCTCAGGTCATGATCCCAGGGTCCTGGGATGGAGTCCCTCATCGTGCTCCCTGCTCAGCGGGAAGCTTGCTTCTCCCTCTCCAGCTCCCCTTGCTTATGACCTCTCTCTCTGTCATATAAATAAATAAAATCTTTAAAAAAAAAAGAAAAGAAAAGATAGCAACAGCAGATGGTTAAACCAAGGGATGTGCAGTTGCAGAGGTTACACGCTCAAGAACCTGGCTCTTAGCTCTTATGTAATTTCTCCAAGCTTCCACTTCTCCATTTTCCTTGTGGTGAAATGATAATGATAGCACCCGCCTCAGATTCATTGTGAAGATTAAGTAGGATGATGCACATAAAACATTTCCTACAGTGCTTGGCACATAGTGAGCTCTCAGTAGATGGGAGCTGCTGTTTTTATGTCCTTCGTCAGACTCATGCCACCCCTTCTCCTTGGCCAACCCATTTTACAATCCGCTGCCAGAGCCATCTTCTTCAGCACCATTCTAATTATGCCTCTGCCTGTTTTTTACAAAAAACAAATCCTTGCTGCCATCAGATTTTTCTCAGTCTAGCCCTAATCCAGCTTTCCAGCTTCTTCACCTCTCTGGCTCCCTGGTCTCTCTCTGACCTCCCTGTGCCTTTGCTTACCGAATTTTATTTTTTATTTTTTTTTTTAAAGATTTTATTTATTTATTTGAGAGAGAGAGAATGAGAGAGAGCACATGAGAGTGGGGAGGGTGAGAGGGAGAAGCAGACTCCCTGCCGAGCAGGGAGCCCGATGCGGGACTCGATCCCGGGACTCCAGGATCATGACCTGAGCCGAAGGCAGTCGCTTAACCAACTGAGCCACCCAGGCGCCCCTTGCTTACCGAATTTTAAAGAGCAGCTAACATATCTTTTTTAATTAATTGACTTTGTTTTTTAGAGGAGTTTTAGGTTCACAGCAAAATTGAACAGGAAGTCCAGAGAGTTCCTATATATATGTATATATTCCCTGTCTACACACACATACACACATACGCACACACACATGCACACACACGCACACACACACACAACCTGTTCCTTATTGATAGATAGCCTGCACTCCAATGATACATTTGTTATAATGGATGAACCTACATTGACACGTCATTCTCACCTAAAGCCCATAGTTCACATTATGGGGTTGTTTATCCTATAGTTTTGGCTAAATTTATAATGACTTATGTCTACCATTACAGTGTCACACAGAGTGGTTTCACTGCCCTAAAAATACTCTGTGCTCCACCTACTCACCCTCCCGCCTCCCAATCCCTGGCAACCACTGATCCTTTTGTCTCCATAATTTTTCCTTTTCCAGAATGTCATATAGTTGAAATCATAAAGCATGTAGCCTTTTCAGATTGGCTTCTTTCATTTAATAATATGCAGTTAGGTTTCCTTTGAGTCTTTTCAGGTGCAGTGTTTTTTAAAATAAAATTTTAAATGTAAGTCCCATTTAACTACACAGAGCAGAATATTCCGATGATTTATCCTTTTTACTTTAAAATGTACTTAAAATTAAATACAGATAGGGTGCCTGGGTGGCTCAGTCGTTAAGCGTCTGTCTTCGGCTCAGGTCATGATCCCAGGGTCCTGGGATCAAGTCCCACATCGGGCTCCCTGCTCGGCAGGAAGCCTGCTTCTCCCTCTCCCACTCCCGCTGCTTGTGTTCCTGCTCTCGCTATCTCTGTCTCTGTCAAATAAATAAATAAAATCTTTAAAAAAAAAAGTAAATACAGATATATCAACAACTATTGTACTGGGGACCTTTCTGTGGGATCATTAGCCCACATATATTAATTGTGAGAATTGCCATCCCAGAAATGGTATGTTCCTAAAGACTCTCTGAATTTTAGGGACAAGCAGTATGGTTTAAAATACCTAAGGTCTTTTTTTTTAATGAAGGTATTCAGGTTTACCTCAAGAAAAAAAGTTTATTGTGGATTAAGTGCTGAATTTTTTTGAGTAGCTCATTTTATAAATCATTACATTTTTTTTTTAAAGATCTTTTATTAATTGGGACACCTGGGTGACTCAGTCAGTTAAACATCTGACTTCGGCTCCAGTCATGATCCCAGGGTCCTGGGATCAAGTCCCACATCAGGCTCCTTGCTCTGCAGGGTGTCTGCTTCTCCCTCTGCCTGCTACCCCCACTGCTTGTGTACTCTCTCTCTCTCTCTGACAAATAAATAAAATCTTAAAAAAGATTTTTATTAATTTATTTGACAGAGAGAGCAGGAGCAGGGGGAGGTGCGGGCAGAGACAGAGGGAGAAGCAGGCTTTCTGCTGAGCAGGGAACCCGATGTGGGGCTCGATCCCAGGACCCCAGGAACATGACCGGAGCCGAAGGCAGATGCTTAACCAACTGAGCCACCCAGATGCCCCTTATAATCATTACCTTTTGGCATTCACATCCCAAATCTGATGGCACAGCCAGCCTATACCTTCCTCCTTTATCTTTCTCTGTTACCTTTCTCTGTTGGCCGTATCACTACCACACACAAGCCATCATTTACTTCTCATGTTTTTCTAAATCTACAACAGAAATATTCTCTATCCATCAGAGTTTCTAAGATCCATCTATTACCCTGGGATTTAAAGACTGGCATGGTTTAAGAGCCTGAAAGAGAAGGGAAAAGCATAGGTATTTTGGGAAAGGAATAAAGAATGATCAAAAGCAGGGACAAACCAATCATGTCATGCTGGGGTGTTGTGAGCCTATTTTATCCTGCAAATGTAAGACACTGTATGTCAGGAAGTTAGAAACATCAGCATGTATCCACTATTTGGTTAGTTAGTTGAGACAAATTGAGCGTACTATGAGCTGGGCACAATTCTATAACATTTTTCTAATATTCTAACCAGAGTCTCAAGGCTCATACAATTCGGAGGTCCCCTTTGAAAGCACACATACTCATAAATAATTTACAAATATAAAATCAGATGACTTCCGAAAGGGCTCATGCAAGTGTAGGGCTCTGAAAGTTTAGCTTCACAGTAAGTCATCTCTGTGTAACTATTGAGAGACTGCAGTTCAGAAGTAGCCTTCAGAGTACTTGACACTTCCCCTGTCTCAGGTATCCAAGACTGCTTCTGGCTCATGATCTAAACTTCTCCTTAGAAAAACTGTTCATCTCGGTTGGATTGCCATTAGAGCAAAGGGCAAAGTTAAACAGGAATCTTTCATGTTCTGTCTGCCACACATTTCCATGCACCCTTGATGCATCCTTAGTCTATTTGCAGCCTTACCTTAGGCAGATCTTCTAACATTCTTTTCATCCACTAACCATAACACGAAATTTCTATATTCCTGAGAGACAGATTCAAATAAAGTATCATTTTCTCCCCTCCACCAATGCTTTCCCAGCAATTTATAGAATGATTAGTGTTCTCACAGAACAATGTGTTCATTCATTTAGTAGGCTTTTATGTGCACAGCTGTGCAAGGTACTCAGGATACTAAGATACATCAGAAATAATTTCTTTTTTTTTTAAAGATTTTATTTATTTATTTGAGAGAGAGAATGAGAGAGAGCACGAGATGGAAGAGGGTCAGAGGGAGAAGCAGACCCCCCGCCAAGCAGGGAGCCCGATGCGGGACTCGATCCCGGGACTCCAGGATCATGACCTGAGCCGAAGGCAGTCGCTTAACCAACTGAGCCACCCAGGCGCCCCCAGAAATAATTTCTTCCCTCAAAGAACTCCCATTCCAGGGTGGCTGAGAACTGAAAGTAAACAAATGGCCACAACAGTCCCTAACAGGCTGTAATAGAACTATTTACAACTGTCCCTGGGACCTAGCTTCAAGAACAAACCAGTAGCAATGTATAAAAGGAATCTTGGAGGATAAATAAGATACAACAGGGAGACAAGGAAGGAAAGGACTTTAAAGCCAGGGTCTCTTCACCAAGAAGTCCATGGTTCAAATTCAGGGATTTGAAAAATTTGTATGGGAAAATAATTACATCTTAATTTTCACTAACCTCCTCCCTTTGAAATTTAGAATTGCCTTCAATTATAAATACAGGCCACAAACTGGAGTAGTATTAGCAATACTTGTAACTTGTCACCAATGGAAACATAGATATAGTCAACTGACATTGCAGTTGACTCATGTTCTTGAAATATTGTTCACATGTATCACTACTTCAAAATTACAGTAGGTATTAGATCCACTGTCAGACTATATTATTTATTGCATTAATAAAGAAACATACTATAAACAAACTTGTTTTTTGGATATTTGGATAATTTTACATGAATATAATCGGGTCTCTGTAATAATACATATGTTTGTTCATTTAAATACATTTTTTCTGAGAAAGATTCCATAGACTTCACCAGACTAAGGGATCTACTACAAAAATAAGAATAACTGCAAAAATAAGAATAAATAAATAAGATTGAGAACCCACGTTCTAAGCAAAGGAAACAGAACATGCAGCAAGTGTAAATGAGGAGGACTTGTTCAAGAATTCTATCACCAGTGCTGTCTTTTCTTCCTCCCGATTCTAAATTCTTTCTACTTCTTTCCTCTTACTCACTTATTGACACTACCCTGGCTTGGGGCCCCCTATCTGGCCCTCCTCCAATCCATTTCCCACACTTCTGCCAGAATGTTCTATATCAAATGCTACAGGGAAGGAAAAATTCTTCCTCTGCCCTTCCAGGTCTTCCAGCTGGACTAAAATTTACGTGAGGAAAATGAACAGGAGAAAAAAACCCAAAGTCTTATTATGTAGAAACTGAGGCTCAATAATGAAATTGAGACCCCAAGAAATGACCAAGCAGGCAGTTTTCACACTTTTTAGACGAAGAGACAACAAACTCATGAGGAACCGACAGGATAAAGAAAACAGGTGTTTGGGAGTTTCAATTAGTAAGAATTCTAACTAGAGTTTGGGCTGAGGTCATAGATTAGCAAAAAAGTAACAAGGTTTGTTTCTGTAGCTTTCTCCACTTAAAGCTCCTATCTCTGGTGATAAGGGTATCTTTTTACTTCTTAGTACAGAGAACAAATGCTTTATATGGAAGATTTCCTGCTTTTCGGGGGGAGCAGAGGAGAATCTGAGCGTCCTTGCACTGGTTGCCTCCCAAGTAACTTCAATTCAAAATAATCAGTATGCTCTTGTGGTACATTTTGGGTGGCCTGCCCTTGGCCCCTACCATGTTAATATTGTGCTATTCAGGTTGAAGGGGATAAAGAGAGTCCAACCTGCTTGACCTTTATCTTGTGTCTTTCTACAGTCCCCAAGGCACCGTGGAACCAGTAGGATCCCTAAGACAGATCTGAAAACCCCTGCCCTGAAAGAGTAGTTCAACACCTCTCCATCTTCATCTCCTACCGTTAAGGTCCTGGGCTCTGTCTTGCAGCCTCACTGAAACACTTTTCACTCTTCAAAAACATACTACCCTCTTTTGTCTCTGGGGCTAAGAGCAAGCTATTTCCTCTGCCTGGGACCCTACTCACTGTTCCTTTTTCCTGGTTAATTCTGACTTATTTGTTAGGTGTCTCTTCTTCTGGGACGTCCGGTCTACTCCCCCAGGAATGGCCGGAGTACACACCCTATGTGCTGCCCCAACATTCTGTATTTACCTTCATTTTATCATTAAATGTTAATAGGCTTTTCACTGGTCTGTGTTTCACAAAATACTTCACTCTCTTCTCTGGTTGGCACTGAGCCTTTATTTGCTGTTCAATTCCCCACACAGTGCCTGACAGGGAGTGGGCCTTCGGAGGCCCACTATCTACTGGTGAGATGGATAAGTGAGTGAAGCCAAAATTGTTGTGGGAGGTTTATCAGGAGAAGCCTTGGAAACCAAGATAAGGAATTTGGATTTTATCCTCTGGACCAGGATTTTTCAAATTGTAAGTTCCGATCTATTAGTAGATTATGAGGTCAATTTAGTGGTCTTCAGTACTTGTTTTGTGTGGAATAGATTTTATAGAACAGAATACAATAGCATAAAGTAGAAGATATCAGAGTGCATCACAAGTAGCAAGGGTAAATTTTTCTCATGAAACTTGTACTTCAGATATGCGTATTATGCATATACGTGCCTCTCCTATATAAGTATGTGTGCATTCTGCTGTGATGTAGTTTCTTTCTTCCCGTGGGTCACCTCAGGAGGGTTCTCAAGCTGCTGCTGTGACCTCAGGGGAGCCATTGAAGCGTCGCAATTAAGGACGTGATATGATCAGAGTTGTGGTTTTGGAAGCTTCCTCAGACCATAACATGAAAGGTACTTTGACAGAGATGACTCTAGAGGTAATGGGATCAAATGAAAAGCTACTACAGTCAACTAAGAAATGATAAAGATAGCAGCAGTGGGATGGGGAGGAGAAATAGTTACTGATTCGACTGAGAGTGTGTGTGTGTGTGTGTGGGGGGTTAGTTAATGTTTATGGCAAGATTGCATACAAAACGGAGATTGCCTGTGAAGAATCCTTGTGGAAATTTCTGGTAACATCTAAAGCAATCTAGAGTTTGAGAGAGAAGTCCAGACTGAAGGCATTTTCTTAGGGAATCATTTATCATTTGTGTTAGTCTGGATCCTCCCAGAAGCAGATACCAATATGGTATTAAACTTACAAAGACGTTATTAGGAGAATCCCCGTGATAGAAAATGGGGAGGGGCAATAGGAGCGACTGGGAGAGCCATCAGTCAGCTAGTGCAGCCCAAGGAAGGTGCAGCAAGGAATGTTGAAGAATCCTCAAGCCAGTCATCTATCAGAGAAGCAGGTGTCTCCCAGGATTAGGACTGCCATAGAGCCTGGGCCACGCTCCTTCATTGGCCTTTGCCATGAGCAGCATGTGGGAGACGTGGATTTCAGAGTCCACCCTGGGCCCTTGGTCAACTACTTTCCCTCACACCTAAGGGTTTTGAGGGGTATTCTTCTGGCCACTGCACTTTATTGAACAAATACTGTCATTGAATGCATATACATCAGTATAAATACAAGTACAATTTTGTAAACCACCCTTCTCAATCAAGAAGTTCTGGGGCTGCCTGCGTGGCTCAGTTGGTTAAGCGTCCAACTCTTGGTTTTGGCTCAGGTCATGATCTCATGGGTCATGAGATCAAGCCCTGAGTTGGCTCTGCGTTCAGCGGGGAGTCTGCTTGAGAGTCTCTCCCTCTCCCACTGTCCCTCCCCCTACTCGTGGATACTCTCTCTCAAATAAATAAATAAATCTTTAAAAAAAAAAAAAGAAGAAGAAGAAGTTCTGAAGGGCAGTCAGTAACTTTGCCTCTCCTGGTGACGATTTCAGACCCCTCCTCCTCCCTTTTAGATTTGTCTTTCATTCCTGGCACTCATTTACTGGATGTTTAGGAATTAACAGTTAAACCTGTTCATCATGAATTCCTCCTGCCTTGCTTTTCGTTGACATTGTTTTGTGAGCTAATACTTTCTCCTCTACTTATCTTTGGGCAACTCTCTTCTGCTACTACTCCTTGCCCACATATTCCTAGACTAGGTCAAATTTCTATCCTGTCCTTCTGCATTTAGGCATAATCTTCTCTGGGTATGGAGTCATCGAGGGAAGAAGGGAAGATTAAGGAGAGGCACAGCATGATGTTAAGAATCCCAGGTCCGTTGAAACCCTAACCCCCAGCACCCGAGAATGTAACATTATTTGGAGATAAGGTCTTTAGAGGAATGATCAAGTTAAAATGAGTTCTTGAGGGTGAGCCTTAAACCCTTAACTATGACTGATATCCTTATGAGTAGAGAAGATGAGGACACAGACACACAGATGACATGTGAGGACACAGTAAGAAGGCAGCTAGGAGAGGCCTCAGATGGAACTGACCTGCTGACACCTTGATCTTGGAAAAAAACCAGCAAACGAAAAAACAAAAACTGGAAATCCCAGCCCTACCACCAATTAGCGGTGTAACCAAAGGCAAATTATTTAACTTTCCCAAGCTTCATTCCTCTTACCTGTAAAACAGGGATAACAATAAGGATAGCAAATAATCCTACCCTATAGGATTGCTGTAAGTAGTAAGTGGGGTATAGATACCGTACATATAACACATAGCACAGTGCCTGGCATATGGTAAGCACTCAATAAAGATTAACTATAATGATTATTATTAATAATATCATTGCTTTTACCTTCCTGCTATTAGATTCTCTCACCTGCTTTTTAAAAAATGTTTTCTATTTTTTAAGTAATCTCTGCACCCAATGTGGGGCTCGAACTCATAACTCTGAGATTAAGAGTTGTACGCTCCACTCACTGAGCCAGGCGGGTGCCCTTCTCTCACCTGTTTTCATGTCAATTAATTAATAATTAAAGCTTTCCTAAAATAGTTCTTATTCACCAAATCTCACATAGAATAGCTACCATTTTGGGGGCAACCATTTAGGGTACTTTATTGTGTGTGTAACTTGCAGATGGCAGAAAACTCAACCAAGACAGAGATGTATTGTTTTTCACATTAGAAACCTAGAGGTAAGTAGCTAGGCCTGGAGTAGTGGTCCATAATGGCATCATTGTCCCAGGATGCTCCTTTCTTCCTGTCCTACCATCCTTTGGGCCATAAGGTGGATTTGGCTTCTTTGGCACAACATCCATGTCCAAGGAGATGAACAGGATGGAATCCTGAGGCTTTTTCCTCTTAAAGATTTATTATTTTATTTAAGAAGGCAAACCCACCCCAGGGGCATCCACCTATATCCCACTGGCCAAATGGTGTCAAATGGATACTCCCAGCTGGAAGAGAGACTGGAATATCAAGTATTTTTAGTTGGGTACATTCCTCACCTCAGGTATAATCAGGTTAATGTTTTAAAGAAGGGTAAATGGATATTGGGGTGGACAACTAGCCATGTCTGCTACATGACCTCACTTCTTTTTACTTTTTTAAAAAAAGATTTATTTATTTATTTATTTATTTATTTAGGGCAAGGGGGAGGGGCAAAGGGACAGGGAGAGAGAGAATCTCAAGTGGACTCCACACTGAGTGCAGAGCCCAGCACAGGGCTTGATCTCATGAGCCTGAGATCTTGACCTGAGTTGAAATCAAGTCAGATGCTTAACTGACTGAGCCACCCAGGTGCCCCATCACTTAATTCTACTTTTTAAAATGACAATCTGGGGTGCCTGGCTGGCTCAGTCAGAGGAGCATGTGACTCTTGATCTTGGGGTCATGAGTTCAAGCCCCATGTTGGGGGCAGAGATTACTTAAAAATAAAATCTTAAAAAAATGACCATCTGTTACAGATCTGATACTATGGACTTGAATCTAGAATTCAATAATTTAGGGAATGGCTACATTATAGCCAACGTTAATTCAGTAGGAGGAAAATCAATGACACCGAACTTTGCATTGAATCGACTGATCCATTTAGTCAGAACAATTACCTCACATTGATATGGATTGCTCTGGATACTAAATATAAAAACTCATGGGCTAACTTGTCTCATGTATAAATTACCCACAACTATCAAGTTAAGCAGTGTTAAATCTGGTTCCTTAAACATTTAAACTACTTTTATTATGCTATTACTACAGTGTATAAAGTTATAATCCACATTCTGAGTAGGGAAACAAACATACACAGCCCACTGCTTATGTATTATCTACACTTCACTCACCTGCTTCAAATCCTTTTTCGGAACATGGCAAATACGAATTAAAAATCCAGAGATATATAGTTCAAACAAGTTAGTAAGCATTACAAATGGGAAGAATTATTATTTTCATTTCTTCATATAATAATTAAGTCCTCTCTTGCAACGTCCTTACGCATCTGAAAGAATTATGTAATGATCTCAATTTACTGTGGAAGGGCAGTGCTTAACCTTTGTGGTATGTAGATCTATCATGTCTTAGTTGCAGGATGGCACCTCATCCAAGCAATTTGAATGTTTCAATAAATAAAGTATTTAGGTTATTTAGGCCATGCTAGAAAGAAAGGAGGAGTAATAGTGGACTGAGGTGCAGCCAAGGAATAGGACAAAATAAAATGTATTCATTTTATTCACTAGATTAGTAAGCTAATGATAAAATGATAATTAAAAACTTATATCAAAGCAGCAGCTTCTTTATATTGTCCTCAAATCATTTAATATTTATTAGTCTTCTGTGTTAAACTATGTGTTAAACTCCTAAAGGCTATTTGGGTTCCCACATAGCACTTAACAGTGCCCTAGCCATGCTTATGGATTGACTGAGCATGCATATATTAAAAAGCCCAGTGTTAACTCCCAGTTTCCAGTAAATTCTCTTTATAGTCAAAATGAATAATCTGAATTAAGGCCACTAGCTTAAAGGTATAACTAAAAAGTTGGGTGACCTTTTCAAACAAACATAATGGAATATAAAATATGTTGTCCTTCCTCAAAGTTGAAACTCCGGAAGGCAACGTATCTGTTGAACAATAATGAAATTACTCAGAACATCAACAAGACTCTTTTGCAATTACCTTTAAACCCAGTTAAAGAAATACACAAGGAAAACACTTCACATTACTTTATAAATACAGCTAATTTTTACACACCCCTCCCCTCCAAAAACCCCAAACTATTTGGATCATCTACTTTATTCACCATTTTTTTGGCTTTAGATAACTCTTGTCTGTGTTTAAAAAAAAAAAGAACTGTCCTTTAAGAATAAATTTGCTGTCATCAGATGTACTGAAATAAACATGACATGATCATTCTAATACATTAAAACTCCATATTGAGAAATTCTAAACTATGTACTCAAGCTTTATTTATGTAGTGAGAACCGTCTATCATTAACTAACAAACTACACTCTCTAGGCATTCTTAAGTTTGTTCAAGCATTAATATTAATAATATACTAATGAAGGGGAGAATTTTCAGCATGTGTCTCCTAGGACTCAAAGTTGGCTAATGGCAGTGATGTTTGTAATAATAGTATTACCAGACTCCATAGAGGTTTGGTTGAATGTAGACTGCAGAATAACTAAATTTTGTGACTACAAGCAAACATCTAAGTACAAAGACACGTGTTGAATACAGATATATAATTAGCTCAAAGCAACATATTTGGCTTTAGATTGTGCAGTGGAAATATTGGTCCACTCCTAGTGTTAAAAGCTTCCTTGATAAAATATAAAAGGTTTAAAGGCAATTGCAAAAGAGTTTTGTTGATGCTCTGAGTAATTACACTATTGTTCAGCAAGTGAGCAGCCTTCTGGAGTTTCAACTTTGAGGAAGGACAATGTATTTTATATTCCATGTTTTAAGGATTGTTAGCTTATATATTTCTAAAGCAGACTAGGTTTTAGTGGTTAACTAATTAATTCGTTGTTTCCCACAGCTTGAGGCTGACTTCATGGAAGAGTGATAAAGTGGATCTGACCCTCTGGCTGACCTCTGGCTTCCGCTGCTTTTTCAGTTCTGCAACTTTTGGTAGCAAGGGTTTTGGAAATCGGGAAGACCAGAGCAGAACCAGGGTCTAGCTATAGCTACCATCGTGTCAGAACTCTAAATAAAACCATGATGCAGATAATCATTTTATCTGTGAAACTTGATGGTAAGCTACATGAGGACAAGAACGATCTGGGTCTGATATGTCAGGCAGGCACCAACTCCCAAATTTTATCCTAGGATATTTCTAGATACAAGTGACTAATGGGAGTCCTCAATTGTGAAGTAAAGTTAAAACTCAGACTAGACAAGTATTTATGACCATATTAATGAACTAAAAACGTACTTGCTTTAATCTTGTGTAAAAAGAAAGCGTAATTTGACATAAAATTTATCTTGCAATTCATTTACCATATTCTTAGTATTTTTTAAAGGTTCACGTTAATTACCTCTTCTTGTCACAACTCTATGGTCATTTCATTGTGTAACAAAATGGGAAATACAATGCTGAACAAATGGAGTACCACAAACTTATAATGGCGTGCTGAGTACTTGAATCATGAGATTTAGAGTCAGACAGACCTTGGGTGGTATCCGAGCTTTGCCACCTACTATGTAACCCTGCCTAAATTACTCAATTGCACTTAGCTTCAGTTTTTCGTCCCCCCCCAAAATAGGAATGGTAAATATGAATACCTAAAAAAGTAGTTAGGAGGATTAAATAATATGTGTAAAAGGGACATAAGAGGATTTTTAGGGCAAGGGAAATATTCTACATCATGACCGTGATAGTAGTTACACAACCATGTGCAGTTGTTAAAATTCATACAGCTATACACAAAAAGGTATGACTTCTAGTGAACATCAAGTATGCTTCAATAAATCTGACTTTAAAAAATAAAATAATAGAATTTTAAAATGCATGTATTCAGTACAGTGTTTGACAATTAGGAAGTGCATTTCAAAATTATGAAAAATTAATTCTTCCATTGCCACAAAAATAAGTTCTCTCCATAGTTACTAGGTTTTTACATCTTGGTGTACTGAACTGGAGATCAAATCCAATATTCCCTGTAATCCTCTTCTGCTCTTTAAATGTCAAAGGAAATTACAGAAGGAACAGTGAAATTGAACAATTGAATATTTTCAGTTAACAAAGATCTTGTACACTCCCACTAAGAGCCTTCGATGGCATACAGAGAAACATAAAAGAGATACAGGTGTTTCCCCAACTTAAACACTTGATATATTCTCCAAATATTTTGGGGGGAAATATGTATGTGGCAAGGACTTGCTAGATTCTGGGAATACATTTGGCGTTAGAAGGAAACTCTACCCCTGTGAAACAGTCTCATGGGAGAAATGGACTTTAACCCAAGAATTACCCAAATAAATATCAAGTCACAGAAATAAATGTAAAAGGACACCTGACTTGGAAACATTCATTCACACAAAAGAATAATTGACTGAAATTCAGCAGAGATGAAGAGTAAACCAAGAGTTTTCTTTCTGTGGTTTAAGGAATGTGACAGGAACGTGAAAGGTATAATGCAAGGGCTAGGGAACTTCCTTCTGAGAGAGATTCCCAATTTGTGGTTCAAAACATGTGTTCTATGGACAAATGGAGATATTTATTAGATGATAATATTATATCAATGAAATTTTCTAAGTGTGGTAATTATATCGTGGCTATGTAGAAGATTATCTCTGTACCTGGGAGACACATGTTGAAGTATTTATGGGTGAAGTACCTTGATGTTGGCATACTATTTTCAAATAATTCAACAAAACTAATGTTGAATTACAGATAAGAGAAAGAGAGAGAAAATAAAAGTGGTAAATTTTTAATAATTGGTGAGCCAGAATGAAAGGTATATGGGTGTTCATCGTATTTTTCTCTCTCCCTCCCTCCCCCGCCTTCTGTATGCTTCCATTTCCCATCTCTGTTCCTTTGTACTATTTTTGTCATATCTTTTACTCTTAAATATGTCATAAACTTCTTAGCACATCATTATGATTTTTACTCTAAACAGTCAACTTTCTTTTAAAATTTTTTTAAGTGAGGAAAAACAGTCTTCTGTAAGGTACCTATACGTTTACCATTCCTAGTATTTTTTCGTTCTTTCACATAGATCCAAGTTCTGTCTGGTATCATTTTCCTTCAGCTGAAGAACTTCTTTTAATATTTTTCTTTTTCATAGTGCAGGTCTTTGGGTGATGCATTCTCTCAGGGTTTGTTTCTCTAAATGTATCTTCACTTTCAAAATATATTTTCACTGGATAAAAAATCCTAGGTGGACTTTCTTTTTCTTTCTGCACTTTAAAGACATTCTGTTGTCTTCTGACTTGCCTGGTTGTCTGCAAACAAATTGTATTCACTTCTATCTCTATTCCCCATGCACAATGTATTGTGTTTTTGTTACTGTTGTTTTCCTGACTGCGTTTAAATTTTCCTACTTATCACTGGTTTTCAGAAAATTTATTATGATGTGGCTTTCTTTGTGCTCATTCCATTTGAGATTCTCTAAGCTTCCTGGATCTGTGGATTTATAATTCATTAAACTTGGGAAAATGTTGCCATTGTTTCTTCAAATTTTTTTCTCAATCTCCCCCCCACCTCACCCCTCTCTTCTAGAACTCCAATTACATCTTCGCAGACCACGTGATTCCACCCCACAGTTCACCAAGGCTTTTTTTCCTCCTCCTTCCTCTGTCCCTCCTTCCCTTTCCTCCCTCCTTTTCTCCTTTCCATCCTTCCTTCCTTCTTTTATCTTTCATTTACACAAAAACTATCTGGAGAGTTTCTATTGCTATCTCTTCAGGTTCTCTGATTAGTTCCTCTGTGGTGAATCATCTGCTGTTAATCACATCCAGTGGGAGTTTTTTTTATTTTTTCATTTTAGATATGAATTTTTTAAAATTCTTGTCTATATTTCCCTTTTCTTTCATTGTGTTCATGTTTTCCTTTAAATCCTTGGGCATATTTGTAATAATTGTTTCAAATCCTTATCTATTACTTCCATCATCTCTGTCATTTCTGGATGAGTTTCTATTGACTGAATTTCCCCCCTGCTTATTTACCTATTTCTTTATCTGTCTAGTAATTTTTACTGGATATGGAGCATTGTAAATTGCAAATATAGCAAATTTAGCACTAAATTTGTTTTAATTGAAGTATAGTTGTCATACAATATTATATTAGTTTCAGGTGTACAATGTAGTGATTTGACAATTATATACATTACAAAATGCTTGCCAAGATAAGTGTAGTTACCATCTATCACCATACAAAGTTATTACAATATTATTGACTATATTCCCTATACTGTACTTTTCATCCCCATGATTTACTTATTTTATAACTTAGTCCCATCACCTACTTTGTCCATCCCCCCTTCCCTTTCTCCTCTGGCAACCCTCAGTTTGTTTTCTGTATTTATGAATCTGTTTCTGTTTTGCTTGTTTGTTTGTTTTTTTAAATTGTTTTGTTTTTTAAATTCCACATATAAGTGAAATCATATGGTTATTTGGCCTTCTCTGACTTATTTCACTCAGCATAATACCTTCTAGGTCCAGCCATGTTGTCATGAATAACAAGATTTCATTCCTTTTTATGAGTAAGTAATATTCCAGTGTATATATATACCACATATTCTTTATCCATTCATCTATCAATGGAAACTTGGGTTGCTTCCATATCTTGGCCATTGTAAATAGTGCTCCAATAAACATACAGGTGTACATATCTTTTCAAATTAGTGTCTTCATTTTCTTCAGGTAAATACCCAAAAGTGGAATTGCTGGATTGTATGGTATTTGTATTTTTAATTTATTGAGGGATTTCTGTATTGTTTTCCATAGTGGCTACACCAATTTACATTCCCACCAACACAGTGCATGAAGTTTCCCTTTTCTGTTGACTGCTAAATTTTGTTTTCCTCCTCCAAAGAGTTTCAGGTTGTTTTTCTGGGATGTGGCTAAGCTACTTATGGATCAGTCTTCCTGCAAAGAGTGTTGGGCTTTGTCCTGTTAAATTACTTATGGATCAGTATGATGCTTTTAGGCTTGTTTTTAAGCTTGTTTTTTTTAGAGTGGATTTTCAGTAGACTTTGCTTTGAGTGAGGTTAGCCCTTCTACTAAGGTGTAGCTCTTCTACCAGCTCTGTTGAATACCTGGGTATTCAATGAGGACTCATTACTCTGATTGGTTGGAATGTGAGCATCTCCCAGTCTTGTGTGAGCTCTGGAAATCATTCAGCTGACTGGTTGTTATTTGCTTTTTGCCCTCTTTGTGGAGCTTCATCTTATACATGCACAGTTTGATATTCAACAACAAATTCAAGGGATTCCCTAAGCGTATTTCTTGATTTTTTTTTCTGTGCAGCAGCTTCTACAATTCTCTGCTCCAAAAAACCAGCCACTTTAGCCTTCTTAAAATTCAACCTCTGCCCCTCACCTAAGTAAAACTGCTTTGCATCTCTTAGGAATACCACCTTCTGATGCCTTCCAGGAAGTGCCTCCATGCAGAAAGCAAGGGCAATTGGAATGCTTACTTCATTTGTTTTCCTCTTCTCATAGATCATAGTCTTGTCCTAGCTATTGCCCCAGTATCTGTGAACAATATATTTTTTTTCATTTATTTTATTCTGGTGGCTAGTTGTTCATGGTGAAGGGTCAGTCCTGTTCAAGTTACTCCATTGTGGTCAGAAGCAGAATTTCCTTCATTGTTCCATTTTGAGACTTTTCTGTCTTTTTGACATTTTTCAAAATAAAACATTTTGTTGGGGCGAGGGGAGCACGTAGCCAAGGATGGAGGATCCTAATAGCTGAAATTCTCAGTTGAGTCGTTCAGGTATCTAGAGCTTGGCTGACCCCCATGTCTGAAGGTTCCAGGCCACAAGAAAGAGACCCTAGGCTCAAAAGGGACTGAAAGTAAACTCAGATCCTCCAGGATCTCAGTTTCTCTAGTCACTCAGTCCTTCTGGAACTGAGTGATGGGGAGAAGGCAAGAAGAATTGGTTCCTGGCCTTACTGCATCCCTGTTTTACCACATGATAGTAACAGTTTCACAAACATAGAAACAGTTTTACAAACGGTGGTGGCAGGTTCTCAGGCAAGCCCACCAAGTCAGCACTATTAACAAGAGAATTATGTTCTATGGCTTTGCACTGCAAATAAGGTATTTGGGCCCCATCATATGTCAGATTAACTCCTGTGGGCTAGTCTATGAAGTGGCCCTCTAAATAAATCTGTTTCTGAGACAATGTGTTCCAAATTTCAAATAATTAACTTACAAAGTATAGCTAATTTGTACTTGGAGATTTCAAGAAGATGACTTGACCTAAATAATAGTTGAAGAGAACAGATTTTAATCCTCTAGTATCTGAATCACTTTCTATTATCTATTGCTGCATAACAAACTGCCCCAAAATTTAGTGGCTTAATTGAACACTATCTTTCTAATATAGTACAAGTGTACTATAAAGATGGTTGTGCCGTTAAGGCCAGTTTGAGGATTCCCTGTTCCATCTATTTAAATGATTTTTAAGTAGATTTTAATTCATGTAATTCAGGTAAACACTTTGCAACTGCTTTGGGCTAAGGTGCATTTTCTTATTAAGAAGTTTGAATATAATTGAATTTTTATGTAGTAGTTCAGGATTTTCCCCTTGCTTCCATTCATTGTACATCTCTGAGGCTAAAATAGCATGGTGTTTGCAACTGAGTTGGCTGTTTATTGACTTAATGCCAGACTTAAAACTGTTTTTTGTTTGTTTGTTTGTTTGTTTTGTGTTGTTGTATTCTCTCCAACAAATATTTTGAGACCAAAAAATTAATGGCTTAAAACAACACCATTTAGTTGGCTCATGATTCTGCTGGGCAGTTCTGGTCTGGGACAACCTCCACTGATCTCCGCTAGACTCTCATCTGTCAGGGACCAGTTGGTGATTTAACTAGGGGCTGGCTAGTCCCAGATGGTCTCACTCACATTTGTGATGGTTCTCTATCTGTTGACTGGGGCTGATGGGGGTCACTTGGCCACATATCTCTCATCATCTAACAGGCTACTCTAGGCATGTTCATATGGCAGGAAGATTCCAAGAGAAGCAAGGAGGAAAGCCCAGTGTGCAAGCTCTTTTCAAGTACTTCTTGCATTACTCGTGCTAATGTTTCATTTGCCAAAGTAAGTCACGGCCAACCCAGATTTAGGGAGTGAGAAAATAGACTCTGCTTCTTTATGGAAAGAGTGGAGAATTGTGGGCATTTTTACAATCTACCATAATGTCAACTTAAATTCAGACAGAAAGTGTAACAAACAACCAGAGAAAGAAAAAAAGTCACTGTAGGTTAGAGGAGTTGGCCCCTTGGAGGATGAGGAGAGATCGGAAATGGACCTCAGATTGCTGGATGGAGGGAGAGGAGTGCAAAGGGCATTATAAGATAGAGGACTCTACTTCTGTCTATCTATTAAAATCTTAAAGATAGAAATCACATGACCTTGCCAAGGGGATACACTCTGTGCCAGATATCCTCCTACCTCTTAATGTTAGTTACTTAAATGTTAGCATTACTCAGAGTTTTGTCCTTGCTCCTCCTTTATTCTTATTCTACACATTTGCGTTGGGTGATCTTATTCAATTTCGTGGCATCAACTCCCACCTATTCAATGACATGTAGCTCTGACCTATGACTTCCATAACTGTATTTTTCAATGAATTCTTAAAAATCTCTGCTTATATAGCCTCCAAGTACTTTAGCCTCAGTATGTTCAAAGCCAAATTTATTTTCATGACCTAGTCTTTCTCCTGTTTTGCTGTTTTTAGTTACTGGTTTCACTTCCATCCTTTTACCTAACCTGGAAACCTAATTTCTTGGTCATCCTTGTTGGCTTCTCCGTCTTCATTCACCACAAGTCCTAGTGATTCCGTCTCCTACGTGTATTTTCTATCTGTACCCTCCTCTAGATTCCTACCCCATTGCTTTGGCCTGGGCTCCCAATGCTCTCCCCTGACCTCTGGCAGCAACCTCTTAATGAGTCTACCTCAAATAGTTTCACCCTACTCCACTCCATTCAGGATACACTTTATAAAACCCAAGTTTGTTTATTTCATTCCTCTACTTAAAACTGTAATCTCAGTCCCTATTGCCTACAAAGCTAATTCCTTAAAAGCATGGCTTACCAAGTGCTTAGCAATCTGGCCCCGCCTGATTTTACCATCATCATCTCCTGCCACTCTGCCCCACCCCATCCTCCTTCTCTCCAGCCTCACTTAGCTTCTCACTATTCCCCACCAACAATGCATGCCCTTTCACAATCCTGGGACTTGGCCCATGTTGTTTGCTCTTCCTGGATTGCTAGCCCTCTCTTCTCCATCTGGCAAATTCTTATTCATCAGCACAGCTCATAAACCCATCACTTCCTTGCTGATGACTTCCTGGAGCCATACAGAGTTAGTCACTTCTATGTTCTAGTAGCCTTTTCCTCTTTCCTTTGGCAGTGGCCATCTTTCATGCTTTTGAGGGCCTAGACTATTTTATGTGCTATGGGGTGTGCTATGTTTGGCAAGTTTTTAGCCACATGAATTCCATCTCTCTGAAGTAACACCCAGAAAACTTAGATTTCCCTTGCAGCTAGGAAGCTGTTAAATGACCCAGGCTCCCCCCATCAGATGTGCCTTCATAAAACTCTTCCTTTAGAAGGGAGCAGTATATGTGTAAGTGGGGTGAGGTGGGGGGCTGATCTTCTATCAAGAGTAACTAGAACAGGCCTTTGATTCTTGGGATGTAAAAATGTAAAAATCACAGCAGGATTGCCTGTGTGAAGCCCCTGGTGTGGAGAGGTGAGAATGGTATGGCCAGACCAGCTCTCTCGGGTGGTTGGGCATGTTTAGGTTTCAGAGTCTGGCTCTCTGGCTCTGTGGCCTATCCTATGAGCCACCTAAATGCTGTGATAAATTAATTTATTGCTCAAACAAGTCTAAGTAGATCTGTTTTTGCAATGACTGAAAACTAGCGTAACACCTTGGTTAGAACACTTATCAAGTTTTATTGGACAAGTTGTAAATTATTTAATCAAGTTGTGTTGTATTTAGGTGCCTGTTTCCCTCATTAGATTCATCACAAGTGCTGTATGTTATGCTTTTATGCATAGCTCTGATTTCTTATATAATTCATCTAAAAATATACATTGAGTGCCTACTCTGTGCCATGCACTGTGCTAGTCACTGGGGATATAATTGTGAAAAAGAAACACGTGGTCTTTGCAGTTACAAAGAGTGCAGTCTAAAATATCAATGCCTGAAACAGTCTAGGTATTCAATGAAGTTAGTATACCAATTTATTTGATTATTTCAATTAATGAACATTTATGTCTTAAAAATATAAAAATAAATGAGAAATGTCCTTAAGTTTCTCTCGGGCTAATATGGGACACAGATATGTAAATAAATAACATCCATGCCATGTGAACAGTGTGATAACTGAAATATGTTCCAGATTCACTGGTGGCTCAAAGGGGGGATGGCTTGAGGAATTCTGCTTGGAGGAATCAAAATGAAAGAATGAATTTCCGAACTTGTAAATATTTGAGTAAATGTGCATAAAACTTCCTCTTTCTCTTTTCCCCCTTCCCCCTTTGCTTCTCTTCTCCTTTCTTCCTCTTCCCTTCTCTTCCCCATTCCTTGTTATTCCCCTTGCCCTTTAAGGGTCAACTCAAGGGCCATTTTTGTAATAAATCTTTACTAACTGCTCCTCTTCCTCCCTCCCAAACTCCCAGGCTGAGGTAGTAATGTTCCCAAACTCCCATAATGCTTTGCACATTCCTCTACTAATTCTCTTCCCTTTTGATGTATATCATCAATGTATCTGTCAGTCACGCCCAACTGCTGCCAAGTCAGGGCTGGGCACATAATCAGCTTACAATAAATTCAACAAATGTTTCTTGAGGAAAACATAAATTAAAATTGTAATAAAAAATAAAATTGTAATGAGATACCACTACATACATCCTCATCAGAATGGCCAAAATAAAAAGGATTGATAATGTCAAGTGTTGGTGACAATGTAGAAAAATTAGAGATTTCAAACATAGCTGACACAACCATTTTGGGAAATTACTTGGCAAAATTTACTGAGCTGAACATATGTGTACGCTATTACCCAGAGATTGAAGTCTTGGGTATATATCCAAAAGAAATAAATGCTTATGTCTAAGAAGGTTCATATCAGCTTGATTCATAACAAACAACCTAAATGCCCAACCACAGATGGGATAAATTAACTGTGGTATATTCATATCACAGAATAGAACACAATATTTTTTATTCAAAACGAAAAACTGCCACATGCCACAAGATGGATGATTCTTATAGACTAATACTGAGCAAAAGAAACTGGATACAAGAAAAGTACATATTGTGAATCCATTTATATGAACTTCCAGAAGAGGCAAATTTAATCTCTGGTGATAAAGTTCAGACTAATGGTTATCTTTTACCGAAGGGAGGGTAAGACACTAGAAGGGGATAGAAGAGGGACTTCTGAAGTTTGGGAAATACTCTGTATTTTATAATGGTATATTTAAAAGCCACACACAGAAGGATTTTCTGGGACAATGTTAACTGCCCTTCATTAAAACCATTTTATACCCCCAAGCGCATAAATGTTTAAATATGTAAACATTTGAGTTATATACTTATGATCTGTGCATTTGATTTACTGGATGTAGGTTATACCTGATAACAATATAAGTATTTAAAAATTAAATAAAAATAAAAGTTCTTTAAATGAGTGAGTGAATGAGTAAATGAGTTGGGTCTTTAAAGAGAAAAGAAGGTATTACAGTGTAAGAGGGACTCGTACTGCATTTAATTTTTAAGCAGCAGTGCTTGGCTCTTGAGCTCTTTATACTCTAATAATGCCCCAAATAATTGCTCATGTACTTCTTTTGCTTTAAATATTAGTTGCCTTTGATATTTAATCACAACTGTGAGGTTAAGGAAAGAAAGTCATTAACAGTAAAGCAGATAATGAGAACCTCGTGGGACTGGCATTTAATTCACCGTGAGGATTCTATTAAGCCCTTTGGGAACTGGGGAATATGCCTAATTCTCTTCTGTTTTTTACCCTTATGCACTTTATGAGATGCAAATACAAATTAATTATTTAGACTCTTGAAGGGAGAGGAGAGGAGTTGGCACGCGTGTTTACAAAAAGGAACGGAAGCCACCCAGCGTGTGACATTGCCCAAGCCACCCAAAGGTCAGAGTGGAATAATCCTAATTGCCGGGTGGCCCCGCCACGGGATGCGCCTCTCCCATCCTTCTTCAGGCGGGGCTCCTGGGTAAGTCACTCATTCTGCCAGCCTGACACAGGCCAACAAGTGGCCAACAACTCCGCAGGCGACGGATGGCACCTTCACCTGAGGCGCTGTCGAAATCTGACCCAGCTCTGGCTCCCAGCCCAGAGGCGGCGGTGCAGCGTCAGGAGACGCAGTTCCGAGGGCGTCCAGAAGGCGTCGCTGCCCCGCGGCCGCCGCACGTACCCAGACCCGGGACGGGGGGCGTGTCGGTTCTACCTGCGGCGCCGGGCGCGCGCGCCGCACCTGGGCTCGCACCTGGTGCCACCCTCGCCGCGTGGAGGCGCTGCGCCGCGGCCAGGCAGTCGCCTGCGCCCAGAGGGCTCGGGCGGCTGTGCTGCTCGCGCTCCGGCTCTGTCCTCGTCCTCTAACCCTCTGCAGTGCCCCGCACCGGCGACGAGGGGGCGGGGTCCGACGGCGCGCTGGGAAAGGCGGGCGAGCTGGCGCCCAGGTATGTTCTTCCACAAGGGCCGGGCGGCGGAGGAGGAGGCGGACAAGAAGATGCCACTGTCGCCGCCACCTCAGGGCCACCACGCGGAGTCCAGTCCATCCAGGACCCCCAAGAAACACACCCCTTTCCATATCTGGCGCTCCAAGAAGAAGCAGCAGCCTCTGCCGTCTGACTGTGGGGTGTTCGTTCCGCACCCGCCCCCGGCGCCCCTCTGCGAGGCCAGGTAAGCTCCTCGCCCGAGCCCTCGAGTCTCCCCTTCCCTCCCGTCATCTATCCCCAGCTCTGCTGACCCCGAATCCTCACCGCACTCGGAGGAGGGAAAGGGCCCGGGGTGCGTTTCCCCCTCTCAGGAGTGTTAACAGGGTCCAGAGGGGCACAGGCTTGGCCTCTGCGGGTTCCTCGTGGCCTCGGGTTCCTTGTGGCTTCTGGCTCAGGCCAAGCACCAGCGAGAGGAACGTGTGCCCACCCATGTGGCTTTTACTTTGACTGGCAAAGACTTTAGGCAAGAGTTCTATCTACACTAACCTGCTAAGGAGAGCAGGAGGGTAGTGAAGGATTATTGCTATAATGAATGATAGGAACTCTACCTTGGAATTATACAGTACTTTGGACAGTGGTGCCTTTATTGTGAAGATCTCCACTCTTACAGATCTCCACTGACCTCACAGGATCCGCAAGGAGGAGGAAGTGGCAGGGATGGTTACCCACATTTTACGGGTGGAGAACCTGAAACCAAAAGGTGAATGGCTTGTCCCCGTTGGAACCAGTGTCAGAACTAGGCAGCACTAGGCAGCCCCTAGTTATTAAAAATGTAATTGCCGTTGTGCTTTTTAAATTTTTATCAAAACTTTGTATTATTCAATTATACTAGCTGAACAGATACATTCATTGAACAATAATCAATTTGAAGTACCAATCTATTTATGTGGTTTGGAAGTATAAAATATTTTTAATGAAGGGCAGTTGGCAATATCCAGTAATTCCTGCTGTACATATTTTTTAAATACACCCTTATGAACTACGAGGCTCAGAATAAAATAGTGCAAAATTTGCATTTTAGATATATTTTCCTTTTATTTCTACAAGAGTCTTAATTCTGCAATATATTTTCATTCACTTAGTAAAATTTTATTGGGCATCTTCACTAAGTGCTGGGATATAAAAAACAATGAACATGGCCCCTGTAATCAAAGAATTCTTAGTTTCCCGTGGAGACCAATAAGTAAAGAGTGGGATGAATCCTACAATAGATGTTAGCACAGAGGTGGGGATCCAGGAAGCCTTCCTGGAGGAGGAAGGCTGAAGTAGTTTAGTCAGAAAAGGGTTGCAGCAATGACTTCCAGGTTGAGATGGCACTATGAGCATCACCAACACTAGGAAGAGCATGGCACTTCCTGAGAAACACAAGCCCTCACGGGGCTCCATTCCCACCACCCCGAGACTTATTGACACTTAACTGACTGAGCCACCCAGGTGTCCCCAATTGAAATTTCTTTAAAAAAATGTTACTTAATAATGATGTACCCTTCATTGAAGTATTTTTCCTATTACTTCTGTAAATATTTTAAACACTTCCTTGATGGTTTTTTTTATCTGACATACCCCCATCACTTCCTGTCTATCAAAATGTAATCATACACAGTTATAGACAATGTATTCAAATCCAAGTACATTTTAGACTGAAACTTAAAATAGGAGCTTTTGCTTCTCTCCTCAAGTATCTTGTATTTTTGTTCAGTCTTGAAGCACTCTATTCTTTCCTTTGGGACTGTGATGAACTTTGTACTAACAAATGTTCTGAAAACTAAGCACACTGGTCTGTCTTTGGGATGTTTTCCTAGTTAGATCATCTTCCTAAATATTTTGTTTACTTCTGAGACAGTGTACCTGTTTCTAGTCTAAAGAGTGTGGCTAAAGCACACTTAGGTTTCTGGCCCATCTTGACCAGTGTGGCTCTCTTGAACCGTCTGACTGAGTCCATTCACTTCTGTTCAGCACTTGAGGTGGTGGAAGGAGGCAAGATGTGCCGCGCTCGCTGTTGGTCTTTGTCTCTGTGTGAGGAGCGGACCCGTCGGGTGGCCACATGTTTTTGCTGGGCATATACCATTAATATTATGGGCTTTTAGAGCAAACAAAAAATGAATTTATTATCCTGGCTGTGTGACCTTGGGCAAGTTACTTCACCTTTCTGAGTCTCCATTTCTTCATTTCAAAAATGGGAAAAACAGTAATATTGACTCTGTAGAGCTGTTGTGAGTATCAAATGATAGTTTATGCTTTAAATGTAAAACTTTTATCAGACTTCTGGGCACAAAGTAGAAACTCGGTAAATGTAAAATCATCGTCCTTATCATCATTATCATTGTAAATGCCAAGATCTAATGGAAGAAATAGGGTTGGATGGTGGGGAAAAATGCTTCTCTTCCTGCAAGAGCTTACCACTTCAATGATGGTTTAAAGTTTACTGAGGTCAGATTTCTGTATTCTGCAAATATTTGCAGCTTTCAGTGTAGATGTTCTAAAAATCAATAAGGGTCATTTTCTTTCTTTATGTAAAATAATTTGAACACTGGCTGCCTCTCTTCCTAAAATTCACCCTTACGATTTTTTTCAGCTTGGTCTTGGTAAACGTGTTAATATGTTATTTTTCATAGAAAGAGAGCTGTTGCCCTCCTCGGCAGCCCGTCTCCTGTGTAGTCCATTAATCTTTAGCCATCAGGGGGCCCAGGGGAGAGGACACAGTTTGGGCATTGGGAGCTATGGCCTGACTTGCGTTAGTAGCCAATAGTGGTACTCATTTATGATGTTTTGAATTATACTCCATTTTTAATTTTTTAATTTTTATTTTTTTGAAGACTTTATTTATTTATTTGACAGAAAGAGACACAGCGAGAGAGGGGACACAAGCAGGGGCAGAGGGAGAGGGAGAAGCAGGCTTCCCGCCAAGCAGGGAGCCTGATGTGGGGCTCGATCCCAGGACCCTGGGATCATGACCTGAGCCAAAGGCAGATGCTTAACCGACTGAGCCACCCAGGCGCCCCATACCCCATTTTTTAAACAGTTTATTCAGAGGGGGGATTCTCTACCTGGGTTTAAATCCCTGTTCATCTACTTACCGTAACAGCCATGTCATCCCGGGCAAGTTATTAACCTTTTTGTGCTCCAGTATTCTCATCCATAAAAGGGGCATAATAAGAGTTGTTATAAAAAACAAGTTAACGCATGTCAAATGCTCAGAACAGTGACTGGCATATTGTCAGCGCTAGTAAGGGGGAGGTTGTTTCCCTTTTTTCTCACTAGTATCTTGCCTACACCTCCTTTTTAGTAGTAATTTTATGTGTTTATTTTCTGCTATATGATGGAAATGGTGCTTCCTTTTATATATTCCCTTATGGAGCTCTTAGCTAAAGGTCAGTGCAGTGAAGTGAAAATGATTACCCTCAAACTAAACTGAATCCCAAACCTAGAAAGCAAGCGTTAATGTTCTCTGCCAGAGAGCCAAACCCAAGTGGTGGGGAGCCTTGTAATCCTCGGAAAATCTGCAGACCTCATTTCCTTTGGAGGAAAAATGCAGCCAGTGCCGGAGGGCAGAGCATCTTCACTGGGTGGGCAGAGACCTACCTTCAAGTCAGGGTTTGCAGGCTCAAGTTTCTGCCCTGTACACAGTCCTGTTTTTCTGTACTGCAATGGACCTTACCCTTCTCTCAAGGGAAAACAACTTACTCCCTGTGTATATCACTAGAATGTTGTCAGGATAAACTTTTTCCTTCAGAAAAAGAACAGTTGTTTAAAATGTTATTTGAAAGCGTTCTGGATCTGTAGAGTGTTAGTCTTTATGACTTAAAATTGATTCTAGTTTTCAGTCTTGTGTGG
Organism: Neomonachus schauinslandi; assembly: GCF_002201575.2. Taxonomy (NCBI): domain Eukaryota; kingdom Metazoa; phylum Chordata; class Mammalia; order Carnivora; family Phocidae; genus Neomonachus; species Neomonachus schauinslandi. The sequence continues at coordinate 54,219,059 of NC_058410.1, read as the reverse complement.
CTGGTTTAGTGTTTAGGACTCTGAACAGGTTGAATTATTTTCTAACATAAAGGACATAGCTAGATAAGTCTAGTTTGGTTTTATCTAATGTTACATCTAAGCCGGTTAACACTGGGTTATTTTTCTTACTTATCTTTCGTCAAAGGCAAGAGTTTGAAATTTTAGGTTTTATTTCACCACTGATAAACCGGGAATTTAAACTTGAGCTCTGTCATTTACTAGCTGTGAGCTTCTTGGGAAGTTACTTCAGTTTAATGATCTGACACCCACCTCTAAGCATTGTTTTTGAGACTTATTTATTTAAAACAACTAGCATCGTGCCTGGAAGAGAACAGATGCCCAATAAGTAGGAGCTCTGACATCAGGCTGCAGTGAAAAAGGCACAGACGGTGGTGTTGGACACACTCAGTTTCAAATCTGCCTCCACCATTTTTTTTTTCTTTCTTTTTTTTTTTTAAAGATTTTATTTATTTGACAGACAGAGACCCACAGCGAGAGAGGGAACACAAGCAGGGGAGTGGGAGAGGGAGAAGCAGGCTTCCCGCGGAGCAGAGAGCCCGATGTGGGGCTCGATCCCAGGACCCCGAGATCATGACCTGAGCCGAAGGCAGACGCTCAACGACTGAGCCACCCAGGTGCCCCCTGCCTCCACCATTTGATCCAAGTTTCCTTAAGCCTCGACTTCCTCCCCCTCTAGAAGGGAGACGCAGCCACTCCCCTCACGGGGCTCTAGGAGAATTAGATATCACACCCAAAACACTAGGTGCCAAGCCTCGCCCAAAGCCGGTGCTGGAGAGAGGAAAGGTGAGGGAGGCAGGAGGGACAGGGACCGTGACACCTGTGGTTCTTATCTTCATAGCAGTGGTGGCAGCTTGAATAGATATGCTTTTACACTGTAAGTGAAGACAAGCAACTTCAGGAGCCCAGAAGTTGTAACCAGGCCTGTCAAGCCCTGAAATATCTTTGAGTATCTGGATGTGCCTGTTCGTCTATTGAAGGGTGGCCCTTTATGCATTCGGTGACTTAAAATTCTTAATACATAGGACTGAGGAAGCGAAAGGTCAGCTTTCTACTTGAAGCTAGAGGAGTTTCTCCTGAAGTGATTTTGGAGTCTGAGTTTGGTGTAGGCTAATTCTTTGCTGCTTCTCTCTGTCATTGTATCACTACTCACCCCCTCTTTCTACACTTTCGGTCATGATCTTCTTAGTCCATACACAAGTGATGTACATGCTCTTGGAGACCTTTAGAACTTCTGGGCTTGGGTTCACTTCTTTTTTCTTCTTCTTTTTAAGAAAGATTTGTCTATTCATTTGAGAGAGAGAGAATACACACAAGAGCGTGGGGGCGGGGGGGAGGGGCAAAGGGAGAGGGAGAGAGAGTCCCTAGCAGACTCCGGGCTGAGCACAGAGCCCAACGCGGGGCTCGATCTCACAACCCCAAGATCACAACCCGAGCTGAAGCCAAGAGTTGATGCTCAACTGATGGCACCACCCAGGTACCCCTTCTTTTTTCTTCTTTAGCTTTAATTATAAATCTTATTTGTAAGGATGAGACAGTAAATCACAGCTTTACTATTCGCCTATGATTAAAGCAATGCAGCAAAGATATTAGATATTGAAATTCACTTTCTAACTCCCAATATTCATTCAAAATGTCCATCTTACTATGAATATTGAAAAGACTTACCTGTCTTAAAGTTTGAGTTCACCTAATGGGTCACTTGTGTTTCAGGAATGCTTAGCTGACTGAGCCACCCAGGCGCCCCATACTCCATTTTTTAAACAGTTTATTCAGAGGGGGGATTCTCTACCTGGGTTTAAATCCCTGTTCATCTACTTACCGTAACAGCCATGTCATCCTGGGCAAGTTATTAACCTTTTTGTGCTCCAGTTTTCTCATCCATAAAAGGGGCATAATAAGAGTTGTTATAAAAAACAAGTTAATGCACGTCAAATGCTCAGAACCCGTGCGTGTGATTGGGGTCAAGAGATAAAATAACATATGCTAAATAAGATAAGGAATGAGAGGAAGCATTTAGTTTATAATAACAACTTCAGACCAGGTCTGTGAAAACGTTATCTTCCATTAAGATTTGACGGAAAGATGCAGTTTATTTAATATACACAGTATGTATCAGACACTGTTCTAAGCGCTTTACAAATATTAACTCACTGCAATTAATTCATAACATCCCTTGGAGGTAGGTACGTACTATTATTATCCCCATTTTGAGAAAAAATGAGGCACGCTGGGGTATGGTAATTTAGCCAATGTTACAGAGCTCATAAGGTCGGGGCTGGGATTCTCTACCTTGTGGTCTTGAGTCTTTCAGTTAATCACTACAATGCAGAAAAAAAGTGATTTATTTATTTTTAAAAAATTGTTTCTGGTAAGACCATTTGAATCTTAAATTGTATATTTCTGTTTATCTTGAAAACTTTATCAAATAATTGCTTAATCTGTATTTCATGTTGTACTTACTGTACAGAAGATTTTAGAGATCTAGTTCATGAAAAGCAATGCAATCTGACCTATAGAATCATTTTTCTAGGATTAATAATAGATTATTCTATGGCACAAATTCCTTTCTGGATCTTCTTATTGAAATGTTTATCAGTCCAATTTTAGAGAAGTTTCTTATGATCAACAAACAGAGAGCCCTTATTCTGTATTAGACCCTGGGAAATAGAACAATAAAATCAGAGACGATCCCTGCTCCTAAGCATCTTGCACAGTAGTGGAGTGTGGAGCATACAGCTGAAAATGAAGAAAGTAGCATACAATGCATGAAGTGCAGAAATAGAAGACTTAATCAAATGTATGAGGTCAGAAGAAGGATTATCTTGAAGAAGCAGAAGTTTTTTTCTGATGAAGAAGTTTTACTCATATTGAATAATTAATGAGAAATTTTGTTCTCTGATATGAAGATCAGCAAAGGTTCCAAACCTTCTTGAGGTTATAATCATCTTAAATTATATCCAGTGCCCATGGAAACTTATCTTCGCAGTAGCATTTAAGTCAAAGAGAATCATGTATTTGGTATTGTGCCTAAATAATTTTCTGCTGTTTCTTAAAATACCTAGAGCCTGAGACCGTAATATTTCAGCTCTTCTGTCATATTTTGACACCCACGAAGAAAGATTGGGCTTGGAATGTGACATACTCATTTGAAAACCTTAGCTGAAATTCTAAGTAAACATGATGTTGACATTCTAAAATTATAGGCTGAAAATAAGTGGTTCTTAACATTCTTTAAATAGATTTACAAATCCAGAGAGCAAACCTGGTATCTACTCAATCTTCGTCAAAGATTCTGGAGAGAGTCCAGCATAGCCTATCTTCTCTAAGCAAGGTGTTCTTCCTTAAAAACAACTTATCTTTATTTTCATACCAAATTGCCAGGCACATCCCACAGGTCTCTTTCTATACATTCACTTCAGAAAAATGAATTCTCAGCTTTTACCTAGGATAGATTTGAAATGTGAATTCAATACCTTGTCCCAAAGCAAGTTTTCAAGATAAAGTATGTATGAATGTCTGATATTTGTGGGATTTGGTAAGAAAAGCAAGTCAGTTGAGTTTCATTAGCTCATTTGTAGTTCCCTTAAAATATAGCCGCATTGGGCTGACTCAAATGCCTCATCAAAATCCCTCTAAGGATTCAGATTTATGAGAAATCTTCATTCTAGAGAATGAGCACTTGCTTAGTGCTGTCTTTACAGCACTGAACATCTCCTGGATGGGCATGTTCAGTGGAAATGAAGCAATGACAGAGACCCTTCATCACAAGGGAGCATTTTGACAAAGTGCCAGGAGACCCCAAGGACATACAAGTGACTCAGAGAATCCAAAGTCCATTGTGGTGTCCCCAGTTTCTCTCATCAACAAGTTGTAGACAAGATGAGTGCAGGCTAAACCTGTAGCTAACTCAGAAAAATGAAACACAGAATTAACAAGTGCCTTTTGTTTTTTACCTTCCCATGATGGCAGTTAAACAAGTAAAAGTAAGTCGCTGTTAAGCTTGGCAAAATATCCTGTGGTGAATGAAGAAAGTTGGCGGTTGTCCGTATTTATTATTGTAATGTGCCATTTCAAACCAGCAATCCTAACTGAGTCTCATTTATTAGAAATTAGGGTTATGGTATCTGAAGTTAATATCAACAGCTTGTATAAGAGATTTGGCCAATAGGTACATAAAGACACCACATGTAATACACCTTCTATTTTTTTTCGAATTAGTTAATAAGGAGTGGCATAAGCTCCTAATAGTTCTTTGGATTCTCTAGTTGGATAGTTCTTTATCTTGTGATTGGGGTCAAGAGATAAAATAACATATGCTAAATAAGATAAGGAATGAGAGGAAGCATTTAGTTTATAATAACAACTTCAGACCAGGTCTGTGAAAACGTTATCTTCCATTAAGATTTGACGGAAAGATGCAGTTTATTTAATATACACAGTATGTATCAGACACTGTTCTAAGCGCTTTACAAATATTAACTCACTGCAATTAATTCATAACATCCCTTGGAGGTAGGTACATACTATTATTATCCCCATTTTGAGAAAAAATGAGGCACACTGGCGTATGGTAATTTAGCCAATGTTACAGAGCTCATAAGGTCGGGGCTGGGATTCTCTACCTTGTGGTCTTGAGTCTTTCAGTTAATCACTACAAATTGAAATCAGTGTGGTTAATGCTGCCTTCTTTATATTCCCACGATGAGTATATTTAGGTCTTCAGTTTCACAATGAGAAATTATAACATATATAGGAAATCAAGTTAATTTTTGGTACTAGACAATTTTTGTGTTAAGTAGTGGAGAGAAAAATATGTAAATTCATAGAAATGTAAGTACATTAAAATTTTAGAAGGAAAAACTATTTTAAAGAGAAATTCTAAAGTGTGTGTGATGCAAAAGTAATGTGTCTAGATCCTGTGTTTGGGGCTTCTGCCCAACCTTTGCCAGGAAACAACATAACCAAGATGTAGGCCTAGTTTGTATACCCTCCTTCCTCTCCCAAAGTCTTGGCACAGGCAGTTGAATGGAAAACGGGTGGTCCTCAGACTTTGCAGTTGCTGCCCAGGCTCAGTGGGGATATCAGAATTCCTCAAGCAGAGCTGCTAGGAGCAGTTCTAACTTTAGGTCTCTAGAAGTCCTGCTGCTTGAACCATTTGATTTTAGTTCCTGATTTATCGATGACGAGTCTCTGACATTGAATATATGTTTTACCTTATGTTGGCTTTACACTTCAAGAATTATAAACCATTGCTGATATTTTATCCCACTTGAGGCTCATAATGGCTCTGTGCAATAAGCCCATGCCCTCATTTTATAGGTGAGGAGCCTGAAGTTCCAAGAATGCAATGCGGATGAAGGAAGTGGGACTAAAACAGGTTTTCTGATTTCAGAGCAGCTGTTCTTTTTGGTTCTCTTGGATTATAGACTGCGCCTCCCTGCTCCTGGCCTGGACCCACCTTTGACAGGAGCCCAACTGATTCATCTAACTTCCTGGTGACTATTCTCCTGGAAATCTTCACCCCGTTTCATAAGCCAACAACTATGAGATTGTCTGATCGCAAGATTGAGTTACTAGCTATTTAGCCACTGTATACACTACAGTCCGGTTACTGACATATTGAATGCTTTCAGAGTTTCTGCTATAATTAGTATTTTACCTACTACCAAAAAAAAAAAAAAAACCAAAACCAAAAAACACCCCACTAAAAATAACTGAATTCATGTTTTCAAAAAATTTTTTAGATTTTATTTAATTTTATTTAAATTCAATTAATTAGCATACAGTGTATTATTAGTTTCAGAAATCAAAAAATTGTTAAACTTGCACAGCCATATTTTATAATGACAAAATGTCAATTTGAAATTATAGGGTCTATCCATATCATACTCATGCAAGAACTCCCTTTACAAGGGCTTGAAGTAATGCTGCTGCTATGACATGTAATGTACCTTATTTATAATTTGTCATTTAAATATTTTGATAATACTGACGGATTCCTAAATATCCTATGAAAGCACAGCTTGATTATTTTTGCATCTGCTGTTTGGAAAAGATATGACAGTCTACGGCCATACCACCCTGAACACGCCTGATCTCGTCTGAGAAAGATATGACAGTCGAAACAAACTGTTGACATTCATGTGGAAATACAGTGCCTCCTTTATCGTGACTGCCATGTGCAAACCTAAGAACTGGCCTGGCCCTTTTCAAGCCTGTGCAGTGGAGGCTCCCCCAGGCATTGCCAGCCATTCTTGGCTCTCCCACCTTGCAAATGTTGGCTTGCTCTTCCACTGTGTAGCTCCCACAAACTAAGAGGTTGTTATTGTCTGCAAAACAAGACAATGTAGTTGCTTCAAAGGTGGGATTACAAAACTCTTCTCTTTTCATATTAGCTCCCCAAAACAATTTTGTCTGGAAGAGATTCGATTACTGATTAGGAGTCCTTCATTGGAGCATATCTAGATTGAAAAGAGAGGCATTTGTATTACTATGTGTCGGTAAACATGTTTAAACAAGCTAGTTTAAAACTAGATTTTGGATTTTTTTCAAGATAAAAGTAAAGTATGACTGAATGTCTGGCATTTGCTCAATTTTTTACTTTTACCAGTTGGCATTTTGTGATTGTCCTAATTTCACCGTGTGAGAAGTTTCAAGTACTTTGAAATCTTAGTGGCCGGTACATAGCTGGCAATTAATTGTACCCTTCCTTGTTATTTCACTTTTATTAAAAGCTTTTTTTTATACCCATAAGGGGACAACCAGCCCCAGATCTAGGTGATAACTGCTGAAGATGCATTGAGGCTTTGGGTCCTTCATCATCATGTGGTTTCTTCCTACAGAAAAGCCCTTCAGGAATTTAGGCATCAACTTCCTTGCTCAGGACAGGTTTCCTGGTTGCTTTTCTCTGTGTGAAAACAGACCCTGCTTACAAACCCATAAATTTACAAAGCTTGATGTTAAACAAAGAGGAGTACCAATTTTTACCTTAGTGTCACTCAGTAAATGATCATAAACAGCAAAAGTGACAGCCAATTGGGTTTAGGCATGTTTTGTTTTGTTTTGTTTTTCAGGGGCAAAGAGGAGGGCATGTTTTCTGAGGAAAGCGGGTGTGGCATGGGGGAATGGGCTTTTCAGCCTCCTAATTCCCCACCTCTCCTGTCAGTTGAGTAAACACAAGAAAACTTTTGTCAAGAATAAATAGGACAAAGGGCACTAATGAACTGAGTACCTATTATGTGACAGTTGCTTTCATATTCAGTGCATCTCATTTAATCTTCATAATAGCTCTGCTAGGTAGGTAGTTTTTCTCCCATGTTTACAACTGAGAAAACTGAGTCTGATAGTGTTCGTAAATGCCAGAGCAGTATTTGAAACCAGGTCTTTCCAACTCCAAAGCTGGTAATATTTTCTCCAAACCATGAGAAAACTAAAGCTTCCCGAATGAGTAGTTGATAGAGGGTGTGGGGGGGGGGCGGTGGATGGGTGTATGGTAGGTAGTTAGCTAAAGAATGGAAGTATCCAATACAAACGTAGTTATCCACTTGCTCTCAGAGCTATCATCCTTTCAAAAACCAGGAAAGAAGGGCGCCTGCGTGGCTCGGTCGGTTAAAGGTATGACACTTGATTTCAGCTCAGGTCATGATCTGAGGGTTGTGAGATGGAGCCCTGTGTCAGGCTCTGCGCCACTGAGCATGGAGTCTGCTTGGGATTCTATCTCTTCCTCTCCCTCTGCCCCTCCCCCCACTCTCTCTCTCTCTCTTGCACATACACACACACACACTCTCTCTCAAAACAAAAACAAAAACAAAAACAGGAAAGAAGCATTCTCCTTGAAATGCTTGTCCACTGTAGAGAAGGGGAATATCCAAGAATGAAGAATTCATATGTGTTGGGAAGTCCGTGGGGCACCCTTGTTTTCCTGGGAACCCTTGACTTGAGATAATTCTGCCAAGAATCAGTGACTCAATCCCTGAAGTGTTAACTAAACTTGTTGCTCCTGATTTCCAGTCTACTCTACAAGCCAGAGTTTTACTACCTGTTTCTGGCATGATTCACAGAATATGTAAAGAAATCTAAGGTGAAAATGTTGAGGGGCGCTTGGGTGATTCAGTTGTTAAGCGTCTGTCTTCGGCTCAGGTCATGATCCCAGGGTCCCAGGATCGAGCCCCGAGTCGGGCTCCCTGCTCAGCGGGAACCTGCTTCTCCCTCTCCCACTCCCCCTGCTTGTGTTACTGCTCTCATTATCTCTCTCTGTCAAATAAATAAAATCTTGTTAAAAAAAAATGTTGAGGATTTTTTCACTCTTCATAGAAGTTAATCACAGCCCTAAAAGAGGGAAGAAATTGCTGGTGACCCAAACTCCAAATTTATAGGAGATACTGTTGGCTTGAAAGATGTAGATCTAGAGAGTTTGAAGTAAAGGGATTATGAAAATCCTTTAAATACCCTTTGTCTTTTAGGAAATAGTAAGTTTGTCGTTAGTGCCCCTTTCTCTGAAAATTGAATATTATTTTAACTTTTATGTATTTGAGGGGTCTAAAAAATTATATTTAAGAAAGCTCATTAATTTCTATGAGTATTATTAAATGCACAGAATTAACTCACAGTAGGTCATAAAAGAGAGTAAGTTTGTTTTTCCATTATGCTAGACTAAAAACATGCTCTGGCATAAATTATGATAGTCATGAGTACTGCTCAATTTCTAGAGTACAACTGAAAATTGACTACTTTATCTTAAACCACAGTTCTGCTTATTGTAGGCTTTCTCTAATTTTAAAAACAATTATTCAGTGATAATGGCAATTGAAGCATCAGGTTTGCTTCTTTCATTTGTGACTCAGGTAACATAGCAGATGTTACCTCTCTCAAAAGCAGTCTTGATGTATGTCTTTAGGGACTGTGTTTTTCACACTCAGGAAGGTAAGTAAATGTAAGTGTGAAACTGCACCAAGGTAATTAATTTATTAAACAAACACTCTGGACACCTGCTGTGTGGGAGGCCATGTGGTGTGGCCTGGCAAGCCAGTTCAGGCTCTCTTGTTGGGAACTGAGTCCCACTTTCCTGTCTTTTAGAGAAACTGCAATGTTCACCATTAAAATAATAAAAAGTTTCCACACTTACTGTTTTAATAAGAAAGAAGAGATAATATTCAAAGAGGTACAAGAAGGAGGCTGAGAGATACAGGAGGTTCAACCTCACAGGGGTTGGAGAATTTATAATCCTTCACAGCTCTCAATACCATCACTGATACACTGGCTAGGGTATATAAAATCTCTATATTAATGGTTATATTTATATTTGTACACACACACATTCTAACACTAAAGTACTTTATTTATACAGATGGCCTCCTATTCACAATGAATGGTTCACTTATGATTTTCTGACTTATGATTTTTCAATTCTACTATGGTGCAAAACTAATGTGCATTCAGTAGGAACTGTATTTCAGATTTTGAATTTGGATCTTTTCTGGGCTAGCAGTGTGCGGTGTGAGACCAGCATCTCTCATGATGCTGGGCAGCTATAGTCCCCCAGTCAGCCACGTGCTCACAACCCATATGCTCACAACCATTCCAGACACATAGAGCCCTTCTGTTGTTCACTTTCATTACAGTATTCCATAAATTACACAACACATTCAACACTTGATTATGAAATAGGCTTTCTGTTGTTAGATGATTTTGGTTAACATAAGTGTTCTGAGCACGTTTAAGGTAGGCTAGGCTAAGTTATGATGTTTGGTAGGTTAGGTTTATTAAATGCATTTCTGATACGATATTTTCAACTTATGATGGGTTTATCAGGATGTGGCCCCATCATAAATTGAGGAAGATCTGAATCTGTATTCTGTGCTGGATGACCTACTTGTTAAATTAAGCATGTGTTTACAACATCAGCAAAGCAGGGATGAGAGAGAAAAAAAATCCAGAATATGCCTGGAGATTAATGCTATTTCAAGATATTTAAATTTTGTTTCAAGATTTAGAATTGTTCTTATTTTAAATGATATATTGGGGGTGGGGGAGACATAATCTTTTTAGTGGTTAGAGTGATTATAATACAGATCTCTCTATATATCTCTATATACCTTGTTTAAACAGCTGCTGGGGGGAATGAGAAAGTATGATATGAAATATGGAAAGTAATAAAGAAGCGTGCCCAATTTATTATCGTGTTCCTCGCATGAGTTGGATTTCAGGCCCCAAAGTATCACTTTATCTTCCCTGAAGAGGTTTGATTAGTTGATGCCACTTTTATTTTTATTTTATTTTATTTTAATTTTTAAAGATTTATTTATTTGAGAGAGAGAGAGAGAGAGTGCATGAGTGGGGGTGGGGTGGGCAGGAAGGGGCAGAGGGAGAGGGAGAAAAAGAATCTCCAGCAGATTCCCCACTGAGTGAGGAGCCCAACATGGGGCTGGATCCCACAAACCTGAGATCACGACCTGAGCCAAAATCAAGAGTCAGACGCTTAACCAACTGAGCCACCCAGGCACCCCTGATGCCACTTTTAAAATGTCCTGTCCATTTCTATAGAAGTGCTCAGAACAGTGAACATTCTGAGGCACTGTTCTTTTATAACTGAGATTCTCATTTTATTGATTGATGTAGTAGTCTACAATTGCCTTAGCTATTTTGGCAGCTTTAACATATAGTTATAATAATCCATAATCTCACTATCTGTGAATAACATTATTAACATTCTGTTCTTTTTCTGTGCATATTTTCATACACATTAGCCCTAAAGATGATATCACAAAGGCAGCAATTTAGATGCCTTTTGTCTCCTGCTTTAGTTTTCACTTAGCATTATCATTAGCATTTTCTCACCTCATTAAAGTATGTAAAATGCCCCTCTTAATGGACATTTAGGTTCTTCCTAATTTTTCACCATTATAAATACTACTTCAGTGAACAGCCCTGTGGGCAACCTCAGCCTCTGGATATTCTCTGTCTGCCCTTCCAGATCCACTCTTCACCCTCCTCTGTGCTCCGTAGAACTGTATTTAGAAACTGCATGGACCATGCTCTCTTGCAATCTGGGTTCCAGTTTGGTTCAGGCAATGGGAGGCTTTAGAGGAGAGCACAGGAGCCGGAGTTTACATGGGAGTGTGGTGGAGGTTTCCTTCTGCCATTGAAGGCTACAGCCTCTGATGGGTGGACTTCTTCTACAGCTCAGATCTTGCCAGTTCCAGCCTCTTGTCTCTGCATTCAGGGCTGGTAGGCTTCCCGCTTTTGAGAGCCCGGACTGCTCCATTATTCCTACTGATGTCCCCTCCCTGCCCACATCTTGTAAACTGTCAGTTCTTTAAACACTTCTCGATCATCTCTTTGGTGTGTGCCATCTGTTTCCTGCTGGGATTCTGACTGACTGACATCATCTAAATCTAAGGGGTATGCTCTTTGTATTTTATTTTGTGTTTGAGTTTTTATACTGCAGGAGTTTATGGTAAAAGACCATTCAGAATTGGGTAGGAGAGTTAAGTTAGGTCAGGTCTGAGCTGGTATTAGTGAATAATGGCCATAGATTGGATTAAAGTACTCTCATAGAGATAGATACACATTTCTGTTGGGAACAGAGGGAAGGGAGCAATAAACTCTTTCTGCACAGGACACCTGTTCTTCAAAGACGAGGAGGATACCTTAGCTGCCAAACGTTTCCAGTTTGGTTTCATTTGAATATTATTGGTTCAATTGTTTCATTGCTCTTTTCATTGTGGCTAACCCCTTGTCCTGTTCTTGGCAGTTTGCATATTCATATGTGCAGTCTTCTATATCCACTTATATATATTCCTTCATTTACACATTTGCTGAGAACCTCTTCCTTATAGAAAGCACGATCAGGATTTTGTGAGCTGAATGGATACTACCATGTTTGGGGCATTCCTCCATATGTGAGTGATAACTTCTCCTTAGTCTTTAAATGAAAAATAAAAATCACATAGCAAACAGTTAACTTCATTCACTTCTGCTTCAGTTCTAGATATCAAAGTCTATAATTTTCCAGAATAAATGCCAAAGCAGTCAAAGCAACTAGGGGTTGTTAACACTTCACAGGTCATTTAAATCGAATGATAATGTTTTCTACGTTTACTGGGTCATCACTGACAGGATCTCTGACTGATAGAGTATTGAGGCTTATTCAAGGACTCACTGGATTGCTTAAAAGGCCTAGCTCTTGTTTTGTTTTTAAGTAAATTTTATCTATCTTTGGAAATGTTTTTGTTGATCTGATATTCAGATTATATTTTATGCTCTTAAAAATGTGAATTACTATGAGTGTATTTTACTACAGGTATAAAATGAGGATAATTCACTTAAAATTCAACATATAAAATTCTCACCATTTACCAATGACCAGTGATAGCAGAAAAGAAAAAACAAAAACAAAAGCCTATTGGCAATAGAAATGAGAGAGCTTGGGTTTTAATTCTAGATTTCTCAGTTACAAATTAGGTGACTTTGGGCAAATCATCAAGCTCTTTGTGTCTCAGGGTACTGATCAACAAAATGGGGATGATACCAACCTGCCTGGCCCCCCACCAAGCTGTTGAGAGGCTCCTTTGAAACATGTGAAAGAGCAGTGAGAACCATGAGTCCATAGGTAGTGTGACTTCCATCACCCCTTGACTCATCTCTGGCTCTCACTGCTTCTTTTCTAAAAGCCTGGTACATACTTTTCTCTCTTCCAGTGGTCTTTTCAGAAGTGAGTAGCTACATGGCAATATTTGCTTTTCCCCATCTTTTCTCCACCTTAATCTCCTCTCTGTGTATTCCTCCTTATCTCCAGAGTTCTGGTCTGAGGCTGGTCTGGGGCCTCCTCATCCATGTCCCTGCACAAAGCAATGGGTTGAAGAGGGGGCCTCTGTGGGTCTTGTTGCTGCTGGTCTGCATCACTCCCTCTTTCTTGGCTTTTCCCCCCAGGTGCCTGAGTTCTCTGCTACGTTAAATGCCTGTGGGAATTGTTTAGCTGGATAGACACGCCCATATTTCCTCCCCGCCACTGCCACCAGGTTGCCTTCCTCTTACAGATGCGACTTATTTCACAGAAGAAGCTCATGTGGGTTTCCCAGAGAATTCAGGGAGGTAGTTAGGTTTGATTGTCTCCATTTTGCAGGTTAAGCAATTGAGGCATTAGGTTGTTTAATGAGAGTCAGGACGATATCCCAGGACTCCCGAATTTTAGCCAATGCTTTTTCTGTTATAACGTCACAATACAGAATAGATAGAAATCGAAAAAAAAAATGTTTTGTAGCTTTCCTGGTTTATTGCAATGTCCTTTCTTCTTCTTCCCTTTTTAAAATTTAACTTAGGTAATGTTAATGACATAAAATGACATTGAAGTAGAAGAGGAAATTGAGAAATGTTTGATTAGTAGAGTAAGATACTGATACATTCTAGTTAAAGATCACACTACTATGAATATTAAAATTTGAATGTAACATTTCTAAGAAAATTCTATAGGTAGAAAACAGTGGATTTTTGCTAGTGACAAATGGCCAGCTGTTGAATTCTCAAATTTGACTCTTACCTATTTTAAGTTTTTTTGAAAGACAGTTGTCTCTAGGGCATTTCAATGTTTGGAGCTTGATAACCAAAGATATTGTCCTGACTTGTACAACTTTGGTGGAGCAAAACCCCAGCATTTGTTACCCCACCAGACACTTTTCCCATCAGAGCTACTCATGTTCAGGTCCTAACATGCACACACCTTTCAGTTTTATTTCTGAGGTGGAAATTTGAGTAACATTGAACACAAGGTATTTAGGAAATTTAAATATTGAACAATTTAAAAATATCTCTAGAGTAATTTCCTTTTGGAACTTGTGATTTGAAAAGGTCTCTGATTAAATCCTCAAGAGATTCTGGTGCCCCAAAGCCAAGGCTTGGGCATGGGACAGGAACCCTGAGTAGCTGCAATCTAAGCTCCCTGAGGCGTCAAAGCTTGATGATGGATCAGAGGGCTGAGGGACTAGCCACCTGTCTTGGTGGTTTATGAGCACAGAGAGGAGAGTGTGAGCAGGTGATGTAGCTGTTTCTATTGTAGCCTCATAACCTTTGGATCCTTGTTTGGATGATAAGTTCTAAGGTCACCCCACCGTAAACCTGACTGTTCACTGTGACTACTTTTCCTAAGTTTAAACTCAAGCTCTTGTTGCCATGCTGGTAGAGTGGTAAATTACATGCACTTCTTTCCTGTGTATATTGAAAAGCTTCCCTAGAAGTCTGAAAATCACTTTGTGGATATTCTTGCTATCTCCATCTTTGCACCTCCAAATATTTCTGGGTCCTGAACTATCTTGGGGCTAATGCAAGAGCATTGTGTCTTCCTGACCTGCACTTAAATGTAAAGAAGGAAGGGGAGATTGAGCCCTTTTTCCACCTACCCCTTCCCTCCAGCCCAGCCCAGGACCTAAGTATTCTTCATGAATTTGGGGTGATTGTTTAATTGAATTGCTTCCCTCTAGGTCTGTTATTAGCCATTCAGGAGCAAAGGCTCTTATGGTTTAAAACTATGTTGAATATATAATTTTATATGTATTAAAAAGTTTCATTTTAAGCACTAGCCTCTTAAAAAGGGGGAATATACTTCGATTCTATAGTCATTTGTGGTGTCAACCATCAGTGTGCAGAGAAAAGTACCATCTGATATATGGCCTCATGAATTATGCTTTTCACTTTATAGTTCAGACTGGCAAGTTTATTTCTCAAGTAATTTCTTTTTATGTTTTCTCCTGACAATCAGAATAAGATGCTACCATATAAGAAACAGTATTTGGTTATAGGCATCTTGTAAAAATACTAGCTTTATACCATAGAGGTGGCTAGTTAAGAGAAAAATCAGTACTCTTGACATGACAGTTTTACCCATTTTTTTTAAAGATTTTATTTATTTATTTGAGACAGAGAGAATGAGAGACAGAGAGCATGAGAGGGAGGAGGGTCAGAGGGAGAAGCAGACCCCCTGCTGAGCAGGGAGCCCGATGCGGGACTCGATCCCGGGACTCCAGGATCATGACCTGAGCTGAAGGCAGTCGCTTAACCAACTGAGCCACCCAGGCGCCCCAGTTTTACCCATTTTTAAAAACACAGAATTCTTTATTATGACAGCTAGGAATATTTAGTACTACTAAACTTTTAAGAAAGAAAATACCTAAGCCAAAAAGTAAACACTGGCATAAAATTGGTACCAATTTCATCAATTTCTAAATTGCCAAAGTTTAGTTTGTGTTTCTGCTCACCTATTTATCCTGGCTTAGTTGCACTTGGAAACGAAATTCCTTTCCCCAAGTCTTCCTTCATAGTTTCATCTGTAACTTTTATAAATTAAAAAATCTTTTCCATTTTTTAGGTAAAAATTTACTTTTTGCTGTACGATTCATATGTGTTTGATTACTATGGAAGGAAAAACAGCCTCATAGGCTTACTGGCTATGTATTTGTGTTTCTTCTTTTGTGGAATGTCCATTGCCCATTTTAATATTGGTGTGTTTGTGTTTTCTTATTGATTTGTTAGAGTTCTGGAATAAAATTAAAGTGGGCAGAGGATGTTAACTGGCAATATGCTTTTTCTTAGGAAGGTAAATTGCTTCAAAATTTAAAGCATTCTGGTAGAAGAGAAATTTCATTTTTTTAAGTTTGTCTTCTGAAGTCATATTTTAGAAAATAGTAATTATTTACCTCTGTTTCAGAAGTATGAGTTTTCTTTCTTCTTCTTCTGATTTTTAGATTTATTTATTTGAGAGAGCTAGCACGCAGGGAGGGGCAGAGGGAGAGGGACAGAAGCAGGCTTCCCATTGAATGTGAAGCCAGATGCGGGGCTAGATCTCACAAACCTGAGATTCAGACCTGAGCCAAAATCAAGAGCCCAGTGCTTAACTGACTGAGCCTTAGGTGCCCCAGAAGTAAGTTTTCGCTCTTGAGCAGGAATTTGAGGTAAGCTTATGCAAGGTATGTTAGCTGGATATTTTTTGTGTGTGAAAGAGATGGTTGAAACTTTTCTGACATTTACTTTTCGAATATATGTAACAAAAGCATCTTTTATCACTTTTATATTTTTACATAATTTTCTAGTCTAGTTAACTCCTATAATGAGAGGTTAAGTTTCTGTTGTATTGTGATATTTTGGCTTTTTTCAACTGCTATTACTTATCATTAATGTTAATATTGACTCTATTTTATAATAGCTATGAAAATAATGTAGGTGCTCATTCTTTTGTCAGAAGATACATTTTTGAGTAAACCTTTGAGCAAATTGTTATGTTATGTCTGCAATTGATTTAAATTGAAATTAATCCCTGGGTTTAGGTAAATAGTTTAATTAATTTTATCCATGAAGCTGGTTATTATTCAAGGACAAATAGCATTAAGATGAATCACCTGTAAGATAGACCTGTAAAGAAAATACGTTCTGCTCACACCTACCAAAGGACAAATGTTCTACTGTTTGGAAATGCTAAGTTTTGGGGACTTGGTAACACATCAGAAAATATTATTATATTAGTATTATAGAAATTATCATAGGTTCTTTGATGCCTCCTTATTAAATCACAGTCTGATCTTCTCTCTTTTCCCCCCCCATCCCTTGTCTGTCCTCCTTCACCTCCCTTTCTTCTTCCCTCCTGTCCTTTCTAATGGTGGTATAGCTTACACAGAGCAGAGTACAAAAATATTAAGTACACAGCTCAATTAATTTTTATATATGTATACACGCATGTGACCATAACCCAGATAATACACAATACTGTCACCCCAGAAAGCTTTCTTGTCACTGTCCTTACCACCTCCCCATCATAAAAATAACTACTATTCTGACTTATATTTCATTATGGGCTAATTTTATTGTTTATATCTTCCCATCATTGGAATCATATGGTATATATCTGGCTTCTTTCACACAATATTATGTCTATGAGAGTCATCCATATTTTGCTAAGCAGTAATTTGTTGTGTAATATTCTATTATACAACTGTGTCATAGTTTATTTTATACATTCTGTTGTCACTGGTCCTTTGGATTGTTTCCAGTTTTTCACTACTATGAATAAAGTTTCTATGAATATCCTTGTATGTATCTTTTGGTGAACATAAATATGTACTCATTTCTGTTGGGTATACACAGAATTTGAATTGCTGAGACATATGGCAAACATATGCGTCATTTAGTGGATACTTCCAAATTATTTTCCAAAGTGACTGTGTCCATTTACACTCCCATCAGCAGTGTTAGAGGTCCAGTTGCTCATCGGTCCTTCTAATTTTAGCCATTCTTGTGTGCCCTGGTGGTTAATAGTGCATCTCATTGTGGTTTGAATTTATCTCTCCCTAATAACTAGTGATGTTGAACAACTTTTCATAAACTTACTGGCTATTTGATATCCCTTTTTGGTGAAGTGACTGTTTAAATATTTTACCCATTTTAGAAAATGGTCTTTCTTCTTTACAGATTATTGTTTTATACACATTCTTATATATATATATATATATAACTATATTCTTTTATAATATAAAGAAGGCATATATATAAAGAATGCACATGCATATATACAAATATGATCTAAATATATATGTGATTTCTCAGTTTGTAGCTTCTCTATTCTCTTGATAGTGTCTTTTATTTTTTTAATTTTTTAAAAGATTTATTTATTTATTTGAGAGAAAGATCATGCGGGGGTGGGGGGGAGAGGGGCATAGGGAGAGAATCTCAAGCAGACTCCCCGCTGAGCATGGACTCCCCCCGCCTCCCCGACATGGGGCTCAATCTTACGACCCATGAGATCATGACCTTAGCCGAAATCAGGAGTCGGAGGCCTAACTGCTTAACCGATTGAGCCACTCAGGTGCTCCTTGATAGTGTCTTTTAAATTACAGAATTTCTCAAGTTTAAAAAGGTCTAATAATTTATCAACCTTTTCTTCTATAGTTCTTTTATTTTCCTTTTTTGGAAATCTTTGCCCACAATGGAATAGACATTTAATAAATATATATATATTTTTTTTTAGAGAGAGAGAGAGAACATGTGTGGGGAGCGATGGGGCAGAGGGAGGGAGAGAGATAATCTTAAGTAGGGTCCATGCCCAGCATGGAGCCTGACGTGGGGCTGGATCCCACAACTCTGAGATCATGACTTGAACTGAAATCAAGAGTCAGACACTTAACCAACTGAGCCACCCAGGTGCCCCAGACATTTAATAAATATTTAATAGATGAATGAGCTATGGGAATGAGTTGTCCACCCTTTACAAGTAGTATTTCACAGTGCCATTTAGTTCTGTCTGTAGTGTGGTAGCTATGTTATGTATATTCTCTCTCCAGTCTTCCTTCATGGAAGGAAACTAAGTTCTGTAATGTACTGATTGCCATTTCCCTCCAACTCCGTGCCACTGCTGTATGGGAATGTCTCTTGCCTGTGTCAGAAGGTTGGAAAACTGACAAGTCTGGGTAAAGTGCTGTGTGTTAACGTGCAGCTGAAAAAGAGCCAGTGTTTCCTTCTGCAACATTGATGAGTCACCGCTGTCTACCTGGCTCCTGACTGAGCAGTCAGTACCCTCCACATGTAAGCACTCCATACTTGGGTGTCTCCTGAAAATGTCACCTTTCCTCTCTTTTTTTATCCAGTCTTTCCAGAAACACCTCTACTAGGAACTTCTGTCCAATCTCTGCTGAAATGTTAAAGATAATGGAGGTTTCCCACACATTATTGTCGAGAAATCAAAATAAAGGACTGCATGGTCAGATGAGCTAGGACTAACAATACCCCAGCTCCGTGGTCTGGGAGAACCAACAAGATGAAAACAATGAGATGTGGGGGAACTGGTTGTAAGCTGCAAACCAGAAGGGATCCTGTTTTATTCATTGCTCAATCCCCAGTGCTGAGGGTGACAAGATCACTTAAGCCAGCCCAGTTTTGAGAGTGAGGAGCTGTTTGTACAATTTTGCCAGTACAACAGGCATAAACTGTACTCACAGGCAAAGGGGGATGTGTGGTCATCCGACCCCTACCCAGTCTATCTGAGGAGCTCAGTGAGGAGTTCCAAGAGGAGGAGGGAGGAAGAGAATACAGATGAGCTGAGGACATTTTCCCAAAGTCACCCTCTCATTTGTTTAAAACTTCATGTTTGCCTTTGAATTTCTGCTCACATCTGCTGCTCTTGACTTTTTCACTAGTCTCCCCAACACTTCTTTAAGATAAAAGAGCTTCACGTCCTGATCTTGCTTCTTTTTCCATTTAAAAAATACAGACCTTTATCTATTGTTTTCATCATTCCAATTTCACCTCAATCCCCCCCTGGCCTGATTGATAATTAAGAAGTCTAAAAAGAGATCTTCCAGTCGTGTGTGATAGTGTAAAGGAAAGCATGAGAATTATAAACACAAAATTCAGTACCTCTGGAGATGGAGGGAGAGAGGGGGACACAATCAGGGATGGGACACAAGGGAGCTTCAAATATTTGGGTAAAATTCTATTAAGCTGAGTTGATGAGAAGACAGGTGTTGGTTTTACTATGATATTATAAAGTGCACATGGACATAATGTTGCCTATTGCATGTATGATATGCTTCATAATATTAATAAGTAAGCAAAAATTAAAAAAAAAAAAACTTTTGCATGGGTGACTGCCTGAGGCTGACTTAGATTCAGATGCTGGCTCTCTATTCAGATGCTGTGACTTTGGGCAAATGATTAAGCTTGTGTGTGCTTACGCTTCCTCATGTGTGAAATGAGGATGGAAGCGAAGACCGCACAAGACAGTGTGTATAAGAGTCTCCACTGCAGCCCCTTTCCAGGCAGGGGGTAGTCCCACACGGCACTTTTCTTTCCTTATTGCTTTCCTGCTGTCCAGCCACCACTCACTCTCTTTTCTCTATCTTCAGATACAAAATATTCTTTTTTGGAGGCTCCATTTTTCTCTCCCATTGTCCTCTGTTTCTAGTTGAAGATAAACTTTGGAGAATGAGAAAGAAATTGGAGGTTTTGCCCCCAATTTTAAAATTTATAAAGACATCCCCCCAGTAAAAGATCCTGTTATTTTCACCTCTGTCTCTAGCTTCTTCAACAATCTTTTTATATCACCCTCCTCAGAAACAAAACAAAACAAACACCCTTATATTTCATGCAATGAACAAACAACAGAGTTTTTACTGGGGAGGGGGAGACTTTCCCTGAAAACCCAGGCCCCCAAAAGAAAAATCTTTAGAGTATGAATTCTGCACCTTTGTGCCCAATTATTCTGGAAGATAACCATTTTTATTTATGAATCATCAGAGCCTGGGAGAATTGGCGAAAAATCAGCTGGCACAAATCTCTTTTAGGCTATAATTGATATGAAATTAACAAAATGATGCAGTGCAGTTAAGATAGATCTGGAATGTATTTCTCAAATGAACATCGAAGACAGAGTTACGCATAGCTCCTTGCTACTCAAAGTGTAGTCTGCGGGTCAGCAGCTTGAATATCTGTTTGAAAATGCAGGGTCTTGGGCTTCACACAGCCTTGCAACTCAGAACCATACACCAAGTAATTTCTATTGGCACATATTTTCATGGCACAGTTGGTAGAATTGGTAGCTACCATTACAGCAGATGAGGCACGTCCCTTTCTCCACTTCTCCCAATAGTCTGCTTTTTGTGGAAGTTTTCCCAAGTGCTGATTAGCTCACCTGTGAGTTGATATTCCCCAAGCTTGACTGTGATTTTGATGACGGTGGAAATGAGGAAGGGGAGGAGCAGATGATGAGTCTCTGTGCACTGCCATCCACAGGCTGCATGCCAGCCACCTCCAATCTGGACAGGGGGCATGGTTCTCTTCACTCCTGCTTTGGAAAATCCAAGGAGGAAGTGAAGGACAGTTTTCCCCTCTTCACCATGGAACTAGAAAGGGAGGGAGGCCTGGCTCATTTTAAAATCAAATTTTATTCTAAAGTCAGTTGAATGCGTACACAAAAATGTGTACATGTTCATGGGGTTATTTATAATTGCAAAAAAGTGGAAAAACCCCCAATGTCCATCAACTGATGTGTGGGTAAATAAAAGGTGGCATATCCACACAATGGAATATTATTACTCGGTTGTAAGAAGGAATGAAGCACCAATACATGCTGCCACAGGATGAACCCTGAAAATATCATGCTAAGTGAAAGAAAACAGTCAAAGAAAACCATGTATTTTATAATTCCATTTATGTGAAATGTCCAGACTAGGCAAATCTATAGAGATAGAAAGTGGATTAGTGGTTGCTTAGGGCTGAGGGGAAAGGGAACAGGAGTAACTGTTAATGGGGATGGAGTTTCCTTGGGGAGTAATGAAAATGTTTGAAAATTGACTGTGGTGATGGTTGTACAACTCAGTGAATATACCCAACCCATTATATTATAACACTTTAAAAAGGTGAATTGTACTATATGGGAATTACATCTCATTAGAACTATTAGAAAAGATCAATTTAAAGAATTCCATTTTGGGGCACCTGGGTGGCTCAGTCATTAAGCGGCTGCCTTCAGCTCAGGTCATGATCCCAGTGTCCTGGGATCGAGCCCTGAATCGGGCTCCCTGCTCAGCGGGGAAACTGCTTCTCCCTCTGACCCCCCCCCCCCCCCCCCCCCCCCCCCTTGTGCTCTCTCTCACTCAGTCTCTCTCAAATAAATGAATAAAATCTTAAAAAAAAAAAAAGAATTCCATTTTTGAATTCCGTGTTGTGATCAGCAAAAGGGACTGCCATTTTGGCCACATGAAGTGAGGGAAGAGTGAAGAGAAATAAATACACAATGGTTTTGATGGCTGATACAAACTACGCTGATGCCAACAGACAGATACCCCTGGGTTCTGCCAGGATACTGCCCTGCTTCATTCTTACACGCCAGATTCCCAGCATTAGAGGCAGGCCCGCTGACTAGACCACAAAGGTGGTTTCCAGAAACTCACTATAACAATGTGTGTGTCTGTGTTTCCTAAGAAGAGAACGAAAGCAAAGGAGCTAAGCTTTCGGGAAAGCCTGAGCAGCTGTGAGTGTTCAGGCTGGTTCGTCATACTAGCTCATCACCAGCCTAGAAGGCACAAGGAGGAGTCCTGATGGAATGGGATTTCGTCCAGGCACATTTGTGTGGCCTTGGGAGCTATGAGGGGGAATGGGAATGCCTCAGGAGCGGAACACACCTGGGTCCTCACCTGTTTGTTTGGTGTATTGTCCTTTCCTTTACTCCTCAAGCCTGCTGCTCCCCTTCACGTACATGAAATAGTAAAAGAGGAAACCTACCTCCTTCTCCTGAAAAAGGCAATGCCATGAAAATGGGGACCTACTGTTCCTTGAGAGAATATTTTTCATTGTCTAACCTCTCTCATCTCAGGATAACACAAGGCAAAGAATCAGAAATACACGGGAGAAGGGCACGGGACAAAGAGAAGAAAGGGCTTAGGGAGACCAGATGGAAGGAATAGTATCTTGAAGTATTGAAAATTAGATCACGCACAATGCACTGGTAAGATTACTTTTTCCCCTGTAAGACAAAGTAGAAAGATGAAGGTAAAGGGATAATGGCAGTGAGAGCTTCCACAAATAAGTCACCATTGTGCAAAAGGGCGGCTCCGCCCTAACAAGCCCATCAGGATTGTTAGTAATTTGAAAGAGCAATAAATTAAGTGCAGCTTGTTTTTGTGTTGTTTTGTTGTTGCTCACCAGGAATGTGTCCTTGTCTTTTAACATACAGGCATTATTTGAATGCTATCCTAATGTCTCTTGAGCTATGCTAAATGAGTCTAACACACACACACACATATTTATGTTGTGCATTTAGTGATTGGAATAATTGTGTAACAATCTGCTTCATCACTCTTGGGATTCCTATTATATCAATTCTTAGATACCTCACAGGTGGTATTTTATATACAAAAGAAAGAAAAAGATTTTGCTGGTACTATATAGCAAGGATTTCATAGACTTGGGAATGTTCAAACTCTAACTAATGTTTTGTTTCTACAGATTCATCTTTGTTCATTATATTAGCTGAAGAGAATTATTGTGCCTCACATTCATAATGATTTTCCTGAATTAATTTTTTAAGTTTTTATTTATTCATTTATTTAAGTAATCTCTATACCCAACATGGGCCTCAATCTCATGACCCCAAGAACAAGAATCACATGTTCTTCTGACTGAGCCAGCCAGGTGCCCCTGGTTATCCTGAGTTATTGAGAAAAGGCTAAATCATCCTTTTTGAGAAGGCCATAAAAGTTTATAGAACACTTTCTTTTAAAAGAAAGATTTCCTTTTAAAATATTTACAGTATAGGGCACCTGGGTGGCTCAGTTGGTTAAGTGTCCGACTCTTGGTTTTGGCTCAGGTCACTATCTCGTGGGTTACGAGATGGAGCTCCTTGCTGGGCCCACACTCAGCAGGGAGCCTGCTTGAGATTCTTGCCCTCTCCCTCTCCCTTTGCCCCTCCCCCCCCTCAAGTACCCTCTCTCTCTCTAAAAATAAATAAATCTTTAAAAAATATTTACAGCATAAAATAAAATATTGACAGTATAAAATATTTTAATACTTACAGAACTAAAAACCTGTTTGTTTTTTAAGTTTTTATTCAAATTCCAGTTGGTTAACAGACAGTGTAATATTAGTTTCAGGTGTACAATATAGAGATTCAACACTTCCTTACAACACCTGGTGTTCATCACAAGTGCACGCCTTAATCCCCATCACCTATTTCTCCCAGCCCCCTGCCACCTCCCTCTAGTAACCATCAGTTTGTTCTCAATAGTTAGTCTGTTTTTTGGTGTCTCTCTCTCTCTTTTTTTTCTTTTGCTTATATGTTTCATTTCTTAAATTCCACGTATGAGTGAAATCATATGGTATTTGTCTTTCTCTGACAAATTCATTTCACTTAGCATAATACGCTCTAGGTCCATCCATGTTGTTGCAAATGGCAAGATTTCATTCTTTTTTATGACTGAATTATATTCCATTTTTTATACGTACTACATCTTCCTTATCCATTCTTCAACTGATGAACACTTGAGCTTTTTCCAGAATATGGCTACTGTAGATAATGCTGCTATAAACATAGGGGTGTATGTATGCCCTTGAATTAGTATTTTTGTATCCTTTGGGTAAATATCTGGTAGTGCAATTGCTGGGTCATAGGGTAGTTCTATTTTTAACTTTTTGAGAGTGGCTGGACCAGTTTGCATTCCCACCAACAGTGCAAGAGGCCTTCCCCTTTCTCCACAACCTTGCCAACACCTGTTGTTTCTTGTGTTGTTGATTTTAGCCATTCTAACAGGTTAATAATCTGTTTTTTAAAAATTGTTTTAAAAAGAGCTATGCAGAATAATTCTAACCCTGAAAACTCTGACTAGCTGAGGTTTCTATAGTATTTATGAAAACTGAGTATTGTAATTGACATTCTTTTATATGCTGAGCACTAGTGGACAATAGGTACCCCACCCCTCCATTTTTTTTTTTTTTATCATTGACTAGCTTGCTTATGTTTACTGCTAGGACTTCTGTCATGCTATATAATAATTTAGTGACTGAATTTTTTGTTTAAGCCACATGTACAATTTTCAGGTTTCAGAGCAGTAAAGTCTCTATACTAGAATCTTGTTTGTTCCCAGGTATTGTTTTAGTTCTAGAATACGCTGATGGTTTCTAAATTGTCGATGTTGGGCCAGCTCCTCAGAGTTCTGAGAGGGAGCCCAGCAGAGCTGTGGTCATTTGTCTAGAAGGCAAGGCTGGTGACACGGAATGATGCTGCCTGGGGAGTGCAGGAAAAATGGCTGAAGTGCTCTCTAAAGCCCTTCGAATCGGGGCAGGTAGCACCCACCTGTGGGCATCTGTGCAGCCTCATCATTAGGATATTGTAACACTAACACACCAGTGAGTAAGCAGATGCTGTCCAGAGCCCTCTGGGTGTTCCTCCTGCACCCCACTCCCTTGACCTTCCCTGAATTGGCACAGCAGGGGGACCTCCAGTGCCTGAGCCTTGCAAGGATTGGCAGGGATTACATGGTGCTCAGTCCTTACCTGGGCTAAATGTTTTGAGTATTACCACTACTCTCAGACCTAAAGATTTATCGTTCTCTGTTGACTACCTACTTATTCCATTTGTGTATAATAAAGCTGTATCTCTTTACATTGCTCCTCCTTTCCCTCTTCTTTTTTGTCTTTTCTTGCCTGAAGGGTATTTGATTCCTGATGTATAGCATTTTTTTCAGAAATTGAGTAGAAGGGTAGCTGGTCAATATTGGGTTCTAGAACTGCCTGGAATAATCTCTAATCCATACAAATAAAATTTATCCAGGCCACAAAGCCTTAGGTACACTGATTCAGCTTCCCTGACACCATATTTTGTTGGCATCTCTGAACACAGCTTGTTAATAAGTGTCTCTAACATAGTTTAACCTTCTCTTTATCCTCTTTACTGTCATGTTTTCTGCAGATTCTGAAGGAAGGTTTCCCATTGCTTTCTACCTTATGCATATAAAACAGTGTCTTACCTTCATGGGGTTTTGTTACCCATTAAGCGTTTACTAAATATCTATGTTTTCTGTGTCGTGTCCATTTTCATTTATCACAGATAATTGAAAACTTTTTTTCTTTCAAACCTCCAAACTTCCCTTATGTACTTATAAGATTGCTTAAAGTTGTTATCAAGGGATTTTTTGAGAAGCTAAATTCTAGGAAAACTGAACATCAGAGTGCGGCATTGTTAAGCACCCTATCTAGCAAAAAGAAATAAAGTGATTTTAAGTTATTTCCAAAATTTAAGCTTTTTTTTTTTTTTTAAGATTTTATTTATTTATTCATGAGAGAGAGAGAGAGGCAGAGGGAGAAGCAGGCTCCCAAGGAGCAGGGAGCCCGATGCGCGACTCGATCCCAGGACCCTGAGATCATGACCTGAGCCGAAGGCAGACGCTTAACCATCTGAGCCACCCAGGCGCCCCTTAAGCTTGTTTTTGAAAGCAAAGCAGTTTCTAAACAAGTTAAGTTTGTTTCATAATAGTGCATCCAAATGAACCATGTAATTTCTGCTTATGGATGTTAAGTTTATTTTTTTATTATTTTTAAAGATTTTTATTTATTTATTTGACAGAGAGAGACACAGCAAGAGAGGGAACATAAGCAGGGGGAGTGGGAGAGGGAGAAGCTGGCTTCCCGCTGTGCATGGAGCCCGATGCAGGGCTCGATCCCAGGACCCTGGGATCATGACCTGAGAGGAAGGCAGACGCTTAACGGCTGAGCCACCCAGGTGCCCCAGGATGTTAAGTTTAAAAGCAAACATTGTTTCAAAAAAACTTGACAGGCTTTATCTTTCAAAGATGAAAAAAACCACAGAGTATCCTAATTGGAAGTGCAGTCAGTGCCTTAGGGAGTTGATAGCAACAGTGTGTTACATACACACAGCAAGAATTGATACCAATCACATTTTGAAGTGTTCTTTCTGAAAATATTTACACTTCAAAGAAAAAAGTGCAGAAGCACTTGAGATCTGACTAAGACCTTAAATATAGCTCAGTGTATACCTGATGATTTATAAAGAGCAACTGAGGAAAAGGGATTACCTATATCAACTTCTGAAAGGGTAAACCTAGAAAGTTCCTTTCCTTGAATTATTCTTGCTATAGATACTACAAAATTATTACTTATTATTATTATATCATAGTTTTAAGAGAGCTTTAAATATGGGATCTCCTTTGAAATTATGGGTATGTTGTGAAGTTCCAAAGAGTGCTAATACACATCCATGTCTTTCTTTAGAACTGTTTTCTTTTAAATTATTCAATATGCATTTCACACACACAAAATAGTTTGTTAACAGTTTGCCATATCTGTCTCCTTCCCTTTTTTTAAAGAAAAAAATTAATACAGATATGTTGTAGGGTTTTTATTTATTTTTTTGAGCGGGGAGGGGAAGAGAGAGAGGGAGAGAGCCCAGCACGGAACCTGACTCAGGGCTTGATCTAATGACCCTGAGATCGTGACCTGAGCTGAAATCAAGAGTCGGATGCTTAACCGACTGAGCCACCCAGGTGCCCCAATAGATACGTTTTAAGACTGCCCCCATTCAGTCCATTTCCCTTCCTCTTTTTCTAGCTGTTACTATTAAACTGAAATCAGTGTGTATCCTTTCCACTCATGTTTTAATGCTTTTATTGCATGTGTATGTGCCCATAAGTGGTATATATTATTGTTTTAAATTTTTTAAGTTTACATAAATAGTATATTGCTTTTATCTATCCTTTTACAACCTGCTTTTTAAAATACTCAATATTATAGTTTTTGAGATTTATCTCTGATGATATAAGCAGGTCTGGTCTATTTAACTATGACAGAGATTTATATTTTATGCAATACCATACTTTATTTATCCAATCCCTTATTAATGGACATTTCATTTTTTCAGTTTTTCTAATTTTTCACCATGTGAAAATACCACCCTATTTGGGTGTGAATACTGAATGAACTCATAAATTCAGTGGGAAGTAAAGAGCACATCACAATCCTTCTGTATTTAAACATCAAGTAATTACAATATTATCATCTGTGTGTGTTTGACTTAACCAACTTCTAGCAAAGGAGAATTCTACAACTTTGCCAGAACGTGTAATTTCAGTTCCAGCATTTCAAGAAAGACCCGTTTATCCTCTTTGACAACTTTAACACCCAAGTCAGGAAAACCAGCACCTAAAATCTCCGGCATGCCACTCCTTAGCATGGGTCAGTGGAAAGGTCAAGTTGAAGAGGTTGCCTCTTGACCAAATGTGCAAACAATGTGGCACCCTTGTCTAGACTTGCTAGGTAATAGAATGTGTGTATTTTTAACCTTACCAGAAAGTATGAAATTCTTCTCCAATGTAGATTTGTCAAAAGGTATGAGTTCCCACCTTTCACATCCTCACCAACATTTGATATTATCCAACTCTTAAATTTTTGCTAATCTGATGGATGCAAAATGTTATCAGAATATAGTTGTTGGGCTTTTTATTTAAAATTTTTTACTTGGGGATATTTTCAAACTTATGGAAAAGTGGAAAAATGGTACAAAGGACTTTCAGATACCCTTTATCCAGATTCAGCAATTGTTAACATTTTGCCTCATTTTATTTATCTTTCTCTCTATATTTTTTTTTCTGAATCACTTCAGATTAAACTGTGTGCAGTATGTGCCCTTATGCCCAAATATTTCAATGTCTATATTCTAAGAATAAGAACATCTCTTATATTATCCAAGTATAATGATCCACTTTAGGAAAATTAACTGGACTTTTATCTAATCTACCACCCATAATTTTTTCCACTGACTAATCATGTCCTTTATATCATTTTTCTCCCCCGTCCAGGATCCATTCCAAGACCATGTGTAACATTTGTGGTCACATCTTTAGTATCCTTTAATCTTGATCAGTTCCTCAGCCTTTCTTTATTTTAAAGAATACAGTCATCATGTTTTAATAGAATGTTCTTCATTTTGAGTTTTAATGTAGTTTAATCTATATTTTCCTGATGAGTAGTAATGTTGAGATCTTTTACTATGTGTGTTGGTTATATAAACTTCCTCTTCTGTGAATTAATTATTTTTTGCCCATTTTTCTTGTGTTGTCCTTATTAAGTTCTTTCCATATTCTGAATACTAATCCTTTACTTGTTATATGTACTATAAATAACTCCTCTCCAACTGTGCCATTTTTGTTATTGCTTAACTTTTTTTTGAATTGTTTTTTTATTAACTTTTTAATGATTATGTAATGTAGAAGTTTAAAATTTTTGTTAAAGTATAATTAACATACAGTGTTATATTAATTTCTGGTGTACAACATAATGATTCAACAATTCTAAACACTACTCAGGATTCACTGAAGTTTACATTTTTTAAAAGATTTATTTATTTTAGAGAGAGGGAGTGAGTGGGGGAGGGGCAGAGGGAGAGGGAAAGAATCTCAAGCAGACTCCCTGCTGAGCACAGAGCCCGTCACAGGGCTCCATCCCAGGACCCTGAGATCACGACCTGAGCCAAAATCAAGATTGGACACGTAACCAACTGAGCCATCCAGGTACCCCTGAAATTTACATTTTTAAATGTAATAACATTTATCAATATCTCCCTGTGAGGTTTCTTTTTAGTCTTCCCCAAAATTGCCTGGGCTATTTTTGGCCTTTTTCTCTTCCATTATAAATTTAGGATCAGCCTTGTAAGTTTGTTGAAAAGATCTACTGGCATCTCTATTAGAAAAGTAGTGGATTTATAGACTAATTGGGAGGAAAAATGACCTCTTTATGATGTGAATTATTTTCATCCATAATTATATCTCTTCATTATCTTAGGTCTTGACTCATGTCCTTTAGGAAAGAATATAATTTTACTCTTGAAGAACCTGACCATTTTTCTTTGAATACCATGGTACGTTTTGTTTTTTGTTGTTGTGAATAGGATTTAATTTTTTTACATTTTCTAATTATAATTTTTGGTATATAGAAATACTACTGATTGTTATACATTGATCTTAATGTAACAACCTTGATAAACTCTCTTATTTCTAATAGTTTGTAGGGTGCCTTGGATTTTCTTAGATAATCATCTAGTCTATACATAATGACAATTTTGTTTCTTTCATTCTAGTGTTTATACTACATTTCTTGTTCTTATCTTTTGCACTGGCTAGAAACTCCGGTTCATTGATAAATAGATACAGTGACAGAAGGTATGATTGTCTTTTTCTTAGCTTCAAAGAGACTGTTTCTAACATTCCACTATTATTTAATGCTCACCGTATGCCTTTTGTAGATACTCTTTTTTAGGAAAGAACTCCAACCCCATCAAGAATTACAAAAATTAATAAGACTGCGAAAGAGACACATGCCAGCCGATTGTCTTGCCATAATTCTATGGATGCCAGAAGTAGATCATGAGACTCAATGGATCAGAGCAAGACAGTTTAGTATTCACAGCAGAGCAAACAGCATGAGCATATGGTAACACCAACTCTCTTGACCCTAAGTCCCATGGTGTGATGTGGTGGCCCAGTGTGCCACAACTAGGGAATCCAAGGCTAGGGGCTCAGCACCTGTCGTATCAAGCAATAAGCAAGGCAGTCCTCCTCCCCTGCAGGATGAGTGGTTACACTGTAGTCATGTTATGATTGCCTTGACCTATTTAATTGTCTACGTAGCTAGCTACAGAAATGGCTCAAGGACAGGCTAGTTAAAGCCTTCAGAGTTGACAGACTCAGAAAGGACATGTAAAGATGTTTGGAATCCATGGCAGACTGCCTCTCCTAACAAGAATCTCTTTATTTGGTTTGCTAGAGGATTTTGACATGAATGGCTATTGAATTTTATCGAGAGATTTTTCTGTATATACTGAGGAAACCATGTAGTTTTTCTCCGTTGTTACCCTCCTATGTTATATTAACAGTAATATTAATTGTCTAATGTTAAACCAGATTCCTGGGATAACTTCTTCTTGGTGAATATATATATATTTTTTACACATTGAACAATCCATTTTGCTAATATTTTATTTAGCATTTTTGTAACTATACCTTTAGTTGAGATCAGCCCATAGTTTTCCTTTACTTTATAACCCATTTCTGTTCTGGATATCAAGGATATGTGAGAATCATAAAGTTAATTGGTGAGCTTTCCTTCTTTCTCCATTCTCTGGAACAGTTTATATAAGAGGGGTTATATGATGAAGGTTACCTAAAACTTTAGTAAAGCTTACTTAATGTAAAAATATTAGGGCCTAGTAACTTCTGAGTAATCTTTGGAGTACTGTTTAAATTTCCTTAACTTACTAGGACTTTAATCAGTGTGTCTATTTCATCTTGAGTTGATTTTGGTAATTTATATATTTTTAGAACATTTTCCACTCTCTTGAAATTTCCAAATGTATTGGTGTAATATTTTTCATGGTTTAAAAACCCATTTCTGTTTGTGTAGCTAGGTTTTGTCTTTATTCCTAATGTTTCTTTTTCCTCTCAACTGTTTCTTTGTTTTCTATTTCATTAATATCTGACTTATCTTTATACTCACTTTCTTCCCATTTGTTTGAGTTTATGCTATTCTTTTTCTAGCTTCTTGAGTGAATGCTTAGTTAATTAATTTTTGGTCTTTCATTTTTTTTCTAATATACACATTTAAAGCTATAAATTATCTTTAGCTTTATACCTTTAATTTGTTATATAGTATTTTCATTGTTCAGTTGTGTTTTACAATTTCAGTTGTGATATCTTCTGGAACCCATGAGTAATATAGAGGTGAGATTATAAATTTTCAAAGATATAGCATTTTGTTTTGTTTTCTCTAAGTAGTGGTTTTGCTTTTGCTCTCCCTGCAGGAATCTTATCTATTCAAGACTAATTTTTATATTAGTTTCTTAGCTTGTGATTATTGCATTACAAAGGTACTGTAATTTCAGACCCCATATCTGTATAGATCATAGGCTTTGGTATTTTGTTTTTCATGGGGGGCTTTTGTCCCTGTCCTGAGCCCTGGACTCATGGCAAGCTTCCTTGTTACTTCCCTGGGCCACTGGAGACTGTTACTACTTCCATTTTCATGGAGGAGGTATCCTATCCACGAATCCAGCTTTATGACAGGGTCTCATTTCCAGCTCTCTGCCGTGCATGGTCCCACGGCTATGTCTCTTGTCTCCTCAGAGTCATTAAAGCCCTGGTCTCTGGATATTACAGCTTATTTCTGGATCTGCTAACCACTAGGATGCCAGGGTGCCAGCATGGACATTTCCTGCTTTTGGTTTGAGTTCTTTCTTTATTTCTGATCTCAAGGCACTTCTTTTTCTTTCTTTTGTGCTCTTTTGAATTTTAATCTATTAAATTTTATCTCACATTTCTATGAGTTTATAGTGAAAAGGTGTCAATCTTTGATTAGCCCCCCAGCATCTTTTCCAAACAGAATTTTGACCCCTCTTCAGTGCGAGCATTGAATGAACTCCTAAATTTAGTGGAAAGCAACAGCACATCACAATTCTTCCATATTTAAACATCAAGTTAGCTACAGTATTATCATCTATGTGTATGACTTCACCACCTCTAGCAAAGGAAGATTCTACAACTTCTGTGGGAATATATAATTTCATTTCTAGCATATCTACCAGAACATTTATCCTCTTTGACAACTTTAGTACCAGAGTCAGAAAAACCAGCACCTAAAATCTCTGACATACTACTCTTAGCATGGATGAGTGGAAAGGTCAGGTTTAATGGTATTGCCTCTTGACCAAATGTGCAGATTGTGGACTTACTAATACCCTGTTCTGCCAGAAAAACAAGACCGCAGACAAACACCCACTATTTGAACACTGACATTTTTGACTGATTGCATCATGGTATGCAAAGATATCCACACTAAAGTTGCTGTGGTATTACGTGAAGTCAAAGCATTTAAAAGCTATGTTTTTCCAAATGACTTTTATCTTGATTCATTTAAATATGCATGTGACTATAGATTCAAAGGAGACTTGGAATCAGTGGTTTAGAAATCGCCTCAAATAAGACAAACATCAAATTAGAGTTTAGGAGCTCTAAGAGTTTGGGTACTTTAAATGAGCTCAATTCAATTATGCAACATAATCCTTTTATAATGTTCAGCTTTGAGTTCCTTATCTCTGATAAAGGAGAGGGTGTGACCAAAACACAGAGTTCAGGAGTTAGGGCATTATGCCCAGACTCAGATGGCTTGGGGTCAGTGGAAGGCTACAGCCGTACCTGCCCCTATGAAATCAGTGGGGTGTATCACCACTAACTCCTTGACCACCACTAATCTCTATAGCTGGAATATTTCTTTCTTTCTTTTTTTTTTTTTTTAAGATTTTATTTATTTGAGAGAGAGAGAATGAGAGACAGAGAGCATGAGAGGGAGGAGGGTCAGAGGGAGAAGCAGACTCTCCACTGAGCAGGGAGCCCGATGCGGGACTCGATCCCGGGACTCCAGGATCATGACCTGAGCCGAAGGCAGTCGCTTAACTGACTGAGCCACCCAGGCGCCCGATATAGCTGGAATATTTCTAACAGAGAATTAACTAGAGATAAATTGTGATGGTCATCTACTCCCTGTATAATTCCGGGAAATCCTATGTTTTTAACCCTTTTCTGACATAAACATGGGAATTTGAGCCACTGTATCTCTGTATCAATCTCTGAAGCCTATAGGTATTGACCATCTCTATATCAAATTTATATGGCCCCACATTTTCTAGCATTTAGCATCATCATGAGAGGTACTTATCTGGCAGTTTATCAGTAAGTGCCAAAATTCTAAGTCTCATTGAACTATCATACACAATTGTTTTTCATTTTCTTCTCCAGGAAGTTTTGAGGTACAATGCATAGATAGAACCTTTACCCATCTTCTCTACTTTTAAAGGTTGTCATGCATGTGAAAGTGAGAGAACAGTATAACAGCGATAACAATCCAACAAACCAACAACCAGTGGATTCGGAAGCCATTTCAGCAGTTGATGGCAAAAATCTATCTCCTATAAAATATACAGGAAGTACATTCTTTTGAATACTGAAATGTCTCTAAACATTCAAAAACTCTGTTGAGTGGCTTTTTTTCTGGCCTCTAAGCTGTCCTGAATTCTTACTCATTCATTTTCCTATCCTACTTCTCAATTGGAGAAGCTGGAATGTTATGTCAGAGTGCTACCTCTTCCATGAAATCTTCCTGGTTTCCTCCAGGCAAAAGTGACCCCTTCCTTCTTGTTTCATGTTTTTTGAATCCCTCTGTCACAAATCCTATCATGCTTTTTTGCATTTGTCTGTTTACACGCCTGGTTCTGGCAGAGTGTAAGCTTCTTAAAGACTAGTGCCACCCATTTTCCCTAGCACCTAGCATGATATGTAGCACATTGGACGTATCCCATAAAGATTTACTGAATGAATAAATGAAGAGTAGAGTTCATCTTAGTGTTTTCTTACCTGGGTTCTATTACAAACTATGGTTCACCTTTCATTAAACCTTCTCAGTGAGGAAGTTTTCCCTGAGAAGCAGTTTATTTTGCACAGTAGAAGCATCCAACAAGTATATATGCATACATAAAATACCCAATTTCATTCCAAGTGGAGTCTCTGAATTTAAAAAAATAATCAAAGAAGTCTGATGAGTCACCTTACCACTTCCTGTGAAAATCTCTTCACCTCAGAAAAGCCTTTTGGTCAGCACTTCGACAATTTTGTGTGTAGAAAATCCTGACATGAGTCAATAGATCAAACATTGTAGTCAATTTTCATAATCTGCTTAAAAGGAATTTCAGTTTTTTGCCCTTTGTCTAAGTTGCAACTTGTCACATGCTTTAGTTTGCCCTTCTAATTTTCTAGACCAAAAAAGAACTCATCACTATCTTAAAACCTGTTTGGTGCTCTTGTTGCATATCAATCATTAAATATCAATAACTTAAAAAGTTAAGTTCATGTCTTTGTTAGAAGGTTTTGAACTTGCTGAGAGCACCAATTTGAATAACTTTTTAGATGTAAAATATAGACATGGGAAAAATTTTAAAGACCATCTGGGCCCAAGGAAGTAAGCTTTAAGTATTCTCTTATGGCTTAGAAGGAATTTTCTGTGTGATAAATTCAGCTTGGGTTTTCTAGGTCTGTCCTTTAAGATGCAATATTAATTAAATATGTACCTGCACATTATAACAACAGATGTTACCAGATCTTACTTGAGGCTATGCCCTTTTTCTTTCATTTTTTATTTTAGTGTAATTGTGCCTGTGTTTTCTCCATCTCTTATTTCCTTTACTGGGTCCTAGCAATGGATGGGAAAAATATTCCAGAATAGGAATAGAAACAGGTGCAGCAGGAGAAGCTTGATCACGAGTGAGGGCAGAATATTTTTAGGTAGTCATGGAAAGATTTGCCTTGGTGTTGGAAGAAAGGGAATGACTTAGCAGAGCCCTTTAAAAGTAGTCTCTATAAATATGCAATAAATATGGAACACAGAATAAACACTGGTAAGTGTCAGGCAGAACCAGAAGTGGATATAGAAAAATGAATATGCTACAATTCCTGCCTTTGTGGACCTCATAATCTAGTGGGATAGACAGACACTGAGCAACTATCTGCAATGCCATGTGAAAATTACAATACCTGTATTGTTTATGAATACACAGGGGGACGTGATCAGTGTTTTGAGGGAAAGTCAAAGGTTTCACAAAGGGAACATGTGAGCTAAATCTCTACTGGGTAGAGAAGGGTGATGGGAAGAGCACTTGAAGCAGAGAAAACAATGTGACCAGAGTAAACGCATGGTGTTCTGGGAGCTACCTTTCTTGCTAGCTAGTTGAGATATGGATCCGTGGCCTACCAGGCACTGCCTTTCCTCCTCCAAGATCCTAGATCATCTAATGACCCTCTGGTTGTAATTAGTTTTCAGGTAAAAAGGGGTGTGAAGGATCCTTTTTTCTTTATATTAAATGTAAAATTGTAAGGATCCTCTAACCTCTTTTCCACCTACAGAACAAATAAGAGAGCTGGATTCATTTGTAACAAGTGACTCTGGTAAATGCTTTGGACTTGACTTGTATTTTATATGTGCTATCTACTATGAAGAGAATTTAGCTTCCAGTTTGCTTCCCTTTAATAGGAAATTAGATTCTGAGAATTTTTCAGTTCTATTTTCTATCACTAATGATATCATTATTCTCTTGTCTTCTGAATAAGTCTTCGAAACTCACTCATGATCTTTCAGTGAATGGTGGGGACATGTTAGGGACGGTGACTCTGATGCCCTTGATCTGCGGCCTGAGGAAGAAGTGATTTTTAGCTCAACAGTATGTGGGATGGGGGTGGGGGAGGAGGGGGAGAAGATTGAGAGCAGTGTGATGTCCCCGCCCACGGTAGCAAGGAGCAGGCTGCATTCAAGTCCTGGCATGTAAGCTCTGTGAGGGCAGGAAAGTGCTCTGTGCTATCTCATGCGCCTAGAACATTGTCCGACACGTGACAGGTTCTGAACCGAAAAATGTTGGAAGAGGAATTGAAAAGATCCCATTGTTGCTGGGGCATGGGGAGCAAGGGACTGCATGGAACAAAGTGATTCTGAGAGCTAGTAGGACCCGTAGCTCGCCTTGAAGATAGTGGGCTTTGTCCCTGGTAGTGGGACACCATTAAAGGATTTTAAGCTTGTTGAATCACTATGTTGTATACCTAAATCTTACATTGTATGTCAACTATACTTCAATAATAAAACTTAAAAAAAACCAGATAACAAAAGGATTTTATTTGATTTGATTTGTTTTAGAGATTTTATTTATTTGAGAGAGCGAGAGAGAACAAGCAGGGGGAGTGGCAGAGGGAGATGGAGAAGCAGGCTCCCTGCAGGATACAGGGCTCCATCCCAGGACCCTGAGATCATGACCCAAGCCAAAGGCAGATGCCCAACTGACTGAGCCACCCAGGCACCCCCCAAAAAAGGATTTTTAGCAAAGGGATGACATGACAGGATTTGCTCTACTGCGTAGAGCAGTGCTTTCCAACTCATCGATCATGACCAACAGTGAGAAACACATTTTGCGTTGTAGCCTAATAAAACACACATACACACACACACAAATAATTTTTTGTGAACAGTGCTTAACCTTATCAAATGTAATGTGTTACATTATTTTCTGTTCTATTTTTTAAAAAGTAGTGGTCAAAAATCAGTATAACTCATGGGTCATAAGTACAGTTTGAAAAACTCTCCTGTGGGGAATGGATACTCTGATGATGAAGGCTACAGGCATAAAATTAAAGAAACAGAAAACAACTTCAGGTGATCTAAGAAAGGTCACAACATGAGAGCTTAAAAACAACATGCAAAATGGAAATCTGGAGAGAGGCTAGTTCCCGGGGAGGTCATAACAGAGTGTCAAATGTGGGAGGGAGTTCAGAAGTTACAGAATCCCAGGTGAAAAGCATTAAAGTCGAGTCAACCTGCTTCAGGGCACATGAGGTCCTACTGGAGGACTAGAGCTGGGATTTCTCCCACATCTGTGATCTTCCCATGATTCCCTTCATCCTCCCCATCAGGACTTCTCACAGCAAGTGTGAGGTACTGTGATGTCATCACCAGGTTACAAGTCTGGAAGCCTTGAGGAGGTTCCGTGACTTGCAGCGAGGTGAGATGCCTGTGGAGAGGACAGTGCAGGGCCGGATTGCAGGCCTCTTTATGTCTGATCTGGCGATCTCCCCATCACACCAGTGCTCCATACATATGCAGGAAGGAGGAAGCCGGCTTACAAAGTGACAGGCAGCATTTTGACAGGCATACGACTCCCTGCTGGACTGGAAGAGTTCTGCTGCTAATACTATGTAATCGGTCTGGATTAAAATTTTAAATTGAGGTGTATGAACGGCTTCCTGGGAAATGTAGGAACATCATGGTTCATCTATTTCAGAAAAAGAAAGATTACATCTGAACATCCAAATCTTAGTCGCATCATATCTTCATTGATATCTTGGCTCAAAGAGTGGGAGAGCAAATCAGGAAACATATTCAACATAAAAATGCTTATTGGAGAAAACCCCTGGGAGATTGATCTTAATCTTAAGAATCAGGAAGATGAAAGATAAAATGTGGTTAATAAATAATATATATAAATTAGAAAGCATTTGTGGATGTGGATGTGAAACAATAAAATCAGTTTGAAATACATTTTCTATCAAAGCTGCTGTGTTTCTAGAGCAAATTGACTTCTGGAACTGTCACAGGGCACTTTGGGCCATAACAAAATATTCCACTACTATTGACCTACTTTGACTGGGGAATTGTTTCTGAGATGAGCTTGTCTGGAGCAGGGGTTGATTTCCATGGGAGTCCTGTCTGTGCCCGGCCTGTGGTAGTGAACCCAAGGGGCAGTGTAGCATTTGCCTACAGGCTTCCTTAGGCCTCGATAATTTCGATGTTAGTGTAGTTTCTTCACGCAGAGCTCCTGCCACCACATATCTGTATCTACACAGGCTAAGGGTCTTCGGGTATACATTGGTTTTGAATGATTTTTTTCACCCTAAGTTTTCTTCACATCTTGTCTCCAGGTAAAATTCTTCTAGTCCTTGTTCACAGATGGGCCAGTTTTCAGCACTTGTACCTGTGTGGGCTCAGTTAACCTTCCTCACTGTGAGCACAGGGGCCTTCATACCCATCCTGGTGCCGGCATTAAAGACTCAGTTGTAAGGAGAGTATTTTGGCCCTAACACCACCCCTTCCCCTACACCAGGCAGCTTCATACTGCTTAGGCTGATGGTTTGAGTTTCCTCTTCCTTTTTAATACCTTAAAATTCTCTCTCTTTTGAGTATAATTATGTATGTTAAATAATTTATTATAATTTATCCAGACTCTCTATGTATTTAGAATAGGAGGAGAGTGGCTTCTTAATCATCTCAGCTAAAGTCCTATTACTTTACAATTTGATTTTGTTAGAAAAAAAAATGGGTGATACTAGACTATTGTGTTTTTTTTATTTTATTATGTTATGTTAATCACCATACATTACATCATTAGTTTTTGATGTAGTGTTCCATGATTCATTGTTTGCGTATAACACCCAGTGCTCCATGCAGAACGTGCCCTCTTTAGTACCCATCGCCAGGCTAACCCATCCCCCCACCCCCCTCCCCTCTAGAACGCTCAGTTTGTTTCTCAGAGTCCATAGTCCCTCATGGTTAGTCTTAGATTATTGTTTTGTCCCACATGTTTATGGATCACTGTGGATTGTTACCAAAGGGTGTGGTGGTCCTTTTTGTTAGGTTATAGTGTCGAAAATAGTTTGCTACTGACAGGAACTAAGGAATTTATACCCTGTTCTTATGATTAGGGATATCTGTGTTTGTTTACATTGGCCTAACATAAGTTGGGAAATGTTAGAGCAAAGAAAATAAGACAAACATTATTATCCCCTATTTTCACCTTCAACTCTGAACCTGATGAGAGGTTCAGTGCTTCTTGTGTGTGGCAGAGTTCTTACCAGTGGACACGTGAAGCCAGCAAAGCTGAAGAAGTGCCTTATATCTGTCCATCTAAGGATATTTTGGACCTTTTGTGTCACTCATGACTCTTTCAGTTTTAAGTACAGTAATCCAGCTCAAATTCTAAAAAACAAAACAAAACAAAACAAAAAAAGAACTTTACTGATTCACACACTTGAAAAGCCCAGGGTTGCTCTGGCCATAGGAATGGCTGGGTCCAGAGGCTGAAGTCATACCACCCTCACCCAGCTCTGTTTTCCTCTGCAAGGGCAACATTCACAGGTAACTGTGCTCCCACTCCCTGCCATGAAGTGGCCCCCCTTTGGCCTTGGGATTACATCACCTCCCAGCGAAAAGAGAACCCCTGTTGTCCACTTGTTCCAACAAAAGATTTGGGCTTGTGTCTCATTGGCCAGGTTTGGATTATGCATCCATGCTTGTGAAGTCAGTATGTTCCATCCTCCTGGCAGTCATGCCTATGATGAGGGCTGGGCATTGGGTCGGTCCCAGCAGAGCCACACAGTCAGAGTGGGGTGGGGTGATTCCCCCAAGAGTAATCAATGTGCCGTAACTGGGGGGGGAAAAAAAAGAAAGAAAGAAACAGATGAAATTCTGGGCCAGCAAAAATAAACAGATGCCCACTATAGACGGAGCAGATCTTCTTTATGGAAAGAACGAGAATTGTTAAAGGATTCAACTTGATCAAAACTTAGCTTCACTCCATCACAAGAGCCCTGTTTTTAAGCATTGTGAAAGTTCATATGCAAAAGAAAGAAGCCACACTCAATCAGAAAGACCGTGGTGACACTGTGTGGTCATAAGATTTACAGGCTGGTTTGGGGTTTGTTGCAGAGAAAGAAAACTATACCCGAATCTCTGTCATATTATATACTCCAGAATTGCTGGTATTTCCTCTAATTTTTAAAAGCAGATTTGGGAGAAATTGGCAATTATCTCATTTCCTTTAGCATCCAACTGAATGAAATTGTTGCTATCTCTTAGTACAACCAGCTCCTGGTTTTCCTCCATCCTGAGTATATTCTTTCACCTGATAAGAATCTGTTTTGTGAGCCCCTTTTGGATACTTCAAAGAGTTACATTGTCTTTGAAATAAGGAAACGTGACTTTTCTATACCACTCTTTAACTGGAAGTAAATCTTGACCTCCTGTGCTCCAGTGGAACTCCTTCAAGTCTTAGCAACATACCTAGTTTTCGCTCCTTTGTTGAGGAAGAAACTCTGCAAACCATGATGGATCCCTGACATCTACACTGGCATGGATTGCCACCATGGGCCTGGCCAAAGATAGGCTTGTTGCTACCACTATTTGCTCTTCCAGAGCCAGACCCAGAATGGCCTCCTCTTTGAGAAGTTTTTCCCAAGAACTGAATTAGGAATAAATGAATGTTTATCTCAGAGTGATTTAGAAAATCAAAAAGTCTTTCTCTACTACACAGAGGGCCACTGGCTCTGGAAGCCACATTTGAAGTGCTTAATTGACTTTCTTCAAAGTTTCACTTTCTTTTGAGAGAAAGATAAGAAAAAGTCTACTCTCAAAGCAAGTTGACTGGGAGCAGTAAATGTTTGGCTTGGCTTAACTTGATGTGTATCAATCATGCAAACCTTGTTATTCAAAACCCTGCAGGCAATGTTAAGGATGTTGTGAGTGGAGCAGAGAGAAATATGGTTGAGATTAGCTACAGCTCCAAGCTGCCTCTCTGGAAGAAGAACCCGATTGGAGGCGTGCAACTATATGTACTTTCTAGGATTGCACATGGATTTGAGGCAGGCTTTCACTTTGTCTGCAGGCAAAGATCACCTAGAAACACTATTGAATTCTTAAAGAGTACTTTTCAACCCACACGATTTAAACATCGGAAGTGGATTTATAATGTCTTCCTTTATAATAGAAGGAACATCAGTGACACAGACCTGGCCAAAGCTGACCTCATCAACTGGAGGACTAAAGAAAGAATGCAAATCCATTCAACTGGCTGAATTTTGAAGAAACCTTGATCTTTTTCCACATAAATTTGCCTTTAATTTGGGAAAGTGAGAGATAAGAGCTCTGATTCTACCTCTTCCTCCAGCCTGTATGAATCCAGTTTTTCTGCTGTGATTATCATTAATACGCAAACCCAAAACTGATAGAATGTCAAAGACCATCTCATGCTTTCAAGTTAAATAACATCAAGCTTCTCATTAAGGTGTTTGTTTATACATTTTAGATGTATTTAATTGCTTTCAGGAAAGAGCCTTTACTTTTTTGCATAAAAAGCAGATGACATAATTCTGCATAAAAAATCTTTAAAAATCTGTTTATATATGAGTACTCTCCAGGGCTCTTTCTCCAGCTCTGCCCTCAAGGGTGTGTGTGTGTGGGGGCGGGGGGGGTTGAAGGAAGAGGGGCAAAAATCCTTCTATTTTGCTTTCCATTTGACTGTCCTCTCTTAGCCTTTATATATGGCAGGCATTCAGATGCTGGCTGTTTCTCTCTTGGGGTGTTTTGTGGATTCCTTGGGGACTCCAACAGGTGTTTTGACTCTGCATCATTCCCTGATGTAGACAATGACGTGGTTCCTCTCTTAGGATCCCTTCTCTGAACTCTGCCCAGAGTTTACCCCATGGCCTTTTATTGCCAAGTTCTCCTTGCCAGAACAGGCAGGCCTCCCAAGCTCCCTTCCTTGTCCTCACTGTTAGAGGGACTCCAGTTCCTCAGTTTTCAGAGTTCTTCCTCCAAGAAGCCAGCAGTGCCCTCTGGTTCCGTGCACATTCCCAAACTGCAGGGCATACTGGCCAGACCCTCCCAAGAATGCTTCTCCCATAGACCCATGGCAGCTCCAGGGCCCACATTCCATAGCGCAATAAACATTTATCAGAGGAGGAAGTACTGTTTTTTCTTCTTGCAAGGCACTCCTAATTTCTGATTTTGGTTTTCTTGGGGCTTCGCTTACTTGGTTTGCTGCAGTAGCGGGGAGAAGCCCTCTCTCCCCCTCCCCCATGAGGGACTGGAAGG
Organism: Neomonachus schauinslandi; assembly: GCF_002201575.2. NCBI lineage: Eukaryota > Metazoa > Chordata > Mammalia > Carnivora > Phocidae > Neomonachus > Neomonachus schauinslandi. The sequence continues at coordinate 54,177,053 of NC_058410.1, read as the reverse complement.
ACACCCAAGCATAAGCTTTACTTTGGTGGTATCCTTCAGTCTCCACTCAGATTTCTAGTCTTGTTTTATATAAGTCTGAGGTAAAAGACGGGGGTTGATAGTTGCTAGACTGGTTCTGCTGTGTTTTAGTAAGTCTGGCTCAGGTTTTTCTGATATCTTTCTTCAGAATGTGTTGCCCATTGTTTGCAAATGTGGGACTTCAACTGGAATTTTGAGAAAAGGAGGAAAATTAGGAATAAATGAATGTTTATCTCAGAGTGATTTAGAAAATCAAAAAGCTTCAACCATCAAGTAAGTCCTTCAATCAAGGATTTATGAAACAAATTATGGTATTCATTAAACACATGTGTTTGTGGATACAGACGATACTCATGATACAATTAAGTAAATTAAAAAGAACTATATGTATAGTCTGATCTCAATTTGGTTGAAAAACATGTTTGACTGTGTGTGTGTGTGTGTATGCGTGTGGACTGAAAAATCTTTATAATGGTTATCTCTCAGTGTGGCATTATGGGGACTTTCATTTCCAACGTATTTCTGTGTTCATTTTTTTCCCTTCTTTCAGCTTTATTGATATAATTGACATACAGCATTGTATAAGTTTGAGGTCTACAGCATACTGACTTACAACATTGTGAAATGATTTCCCCAATAAATTTAGTTAACATCCATCATCTCATATAGATACTAAAGGAAAAGAAGTGTTTTTCCTTGTGGTGAGAACTTTTAGGATCTACTCTCTTAGCAACTTTCAGATATGCCTTAGAGCAGTGTTAACTACTGCAACTGCTATTGTGTTGTAGGTTACATCTCCAGTACTTATTTATCTCATAACTGGAAGCTTGTACCTTTTGACCACCTGCTTCCAAGTCCCCCTCCTCCCCTCCCCCACCCCCTTGCCTCTAGTAACCACAAATCTGATCTCTTTTTCTATGAGTTTGGTTTTTTCTGTTTTTAGATTCCATATATACTGTGTTTCTTGAATTGTTTTATATTAAGCATGTTTTACTTTAACAGAGAAAAAAAGCAATAATAAAATTTACATTTTAAAAAAACATGATTAAAAAATTTTTAACATAAAAAAGTATTTTAAGAAAAGGGCTACAAGCTGGCCACTGAGATGTTGAAGTGTGAGGAAGAGAATGCTGCAACAGAGCGGGGACTGGGGCGAGTCAGGAGAGACGTCTGGGTGTAAAACACTCCACTCGCTCTCAGTGTCATGCAAGTGGCCTCCGAGTGGCTGCCTCCTCTCAGTCTGCACACAGATGCCTCTCTTGCCTCACCTGGTTCTAGCCCTGGATGTCGGAAAGAAATCCCAAAGAACAAAATGTGGGAGGTATTGCTCTATCCCTCAGACCAGCACATAGGGGCATGTACGACTCCTGAAGTGTCATTTCTGCAAAGATAATCAAAAGCTCTTAGCCTCTTTCTGCTGTTTTATCTTCCATCAGTGATGGAGGGATGAAGTGGAGGTCTTATCAGTTCTTTACCATTAACAACTCAAATTCAGTTCTAAATTCCTTTCCCAAATCCACTTTTGGGCCCTTTCTGCAGAGCCTCACTTTTGGGCCCTTTCCGCACAGCCTCACTTCCAGTGGACGGTTATTTTTCCAACCTGTTAACTGCCGTGGGGACAAGATGTTGGTGATGGGCTGGGTCCTTGATGATGACTTCAGTGGACATTTATTACATGTATACAATAAGCATAGTACTATGAGAGAGATAAAGAGCTATGAGAATTAGCATCAGCTCTTCCAAGGTTTAAAGTGACAAGATGGTCACACTGGAAATTTCAGCACAGAAATGTTACTCAGCTAGCTCAAAAGATGGCTTTTAGCAAGCTCAACTCTGATTTATTGCCAACAATCCCAAGGCAGGAAAAAAAATTCCCTGAGCAGCAAATATAGCTGTTTTGAAGTTTCTAGTCCTTTTTTCTGTACAGGATGCTAAAGCCATCCTTAAAGACAGACCATATCATTTTAGCGTTGTGTCTCCAAAGGCGCGGATCTAAAAAACTTTGCTCTCTGATTTGCCCTTCAGTTCTTTCTCAGCCTAACAGATCAGAAACCTTTAACATCAGCTCATAACAAGAGATGAGACCATACAGACATCTTCCCAGCCAGCTCAGACTGAAGTGTAATAATTTTGTACATTTCAATATGATTCCAAATACTAAAGGAAAAGGTGAATTACATTCAGCATATTCTGAGGGCAAAGAAGCATGTACTTCATCTGGCAAAAATTGCTGTCAAAATGTTTGTTTGTTTTTTTTAAGATTTTATTTATTTATTTGACAGAGAGAGAGACAGTGAGAAAGGGAACACAAGCAGGGGGAGTGGGAGAGGGAGAAGCAGGCTTCCCGCTGAGCAGGGAGCCCGATGTGGGGCTCGATCCCAGGACCCTGGGACCATGACCGGAGCCTAAGGCAGATGCTTAACGACTGAGCCACCCAGGCGCCCCCAAAAGGGTTATGTTTGTGATAAGCGTCCATTTTCTAGTACTAGTACTTTCACTTATGGGGAAAGCCTCCTTTGCTGATAATGCCAAGTACCAGAGGGGTTAGGGTGAGAGTAGGACGTGCCAACAGAGCAGCGAGGAGGGTTAGAGCCACAGACATGTGCAAAAAGGGGAGATCGCTGAGGAGACTTCCTGGAGTTGTGGGAAGGCTTCAAAAGTGGAGAGAGTCCACACAGCCAGGAAAGCAGGAGTAAAGTGGGCTGGGAGGCCAGGGAAGGTGAGCAGGAGAGATGATTGTGGCTATTCAGGCCTCAGGGTATAAGATCTCCGATCTGGGAGGCAACAGTGCTGCTGTGGAAACGAAGACTTGCATATCAGCATGCCAATGGAGGGAGAATGGTTACAAGTTAGCAGTTGACTGGATATAGGTAATGGGAGCGTAGAGGGGTAGAAAATGATTTCAGGGTTTCAAGCTTGAGCAATGAAATTCCCCTTGCCATGTCCTGAATGGAGCTGGATGTAAAATCATTTTTGGCAGTGGGGGAGATGGGGTGGTGGAAGCCGAACTTCGTGATCGGTGGTGAGTTCGAGACGGCCGACGCCCACACCTGTGTTCCGCGGTAGGCTGGCCCCTGATTGCTGTTAGGACCACTGGAGCTAAGGCGGAGAGGGGAGGGCTGCTAGCCTTCCTGAGGGGTCCTCTGCAGCAGAGGGCTACCCAAAGGATGGCATTTGGACTCTACCTCAGATGTGATTCAACGTCTTGTGCTATTTCTCTGTGGACTCGGATCTCAAAATCCCCTTGGTTTGGGGTCCTACTTTCACCTTGACACCCTAGATTCAGCTTTCTTTCAGTATTCTGTGGCCCCACAGCCCTTTCTGCACTTAGTCTCTGTCTGTCTCCTTTAGCCTTTTGATGGTGCACTTCTGAGGACAGGAGCCATGGTTTTGAATCTCTAGTGTCCAGTCTACTTCCTGGCAGCAGAGGATTTCAGTAAATGTTTGTTGCATGACAGAATGGCTGAATGGCATCTGACTTAAGTGCCTGTTCCCGTGTTCACTGTTCATCTCTCCATACCCACTTCGCAGAGGGGCTCCTGCAGGGCAACTCAGGACAGAGAGAGGGCGAAGCATATCGGTGAGTGGAGAATGAAGAGGAAGCCAGAGAGCCTTGAGGAACTCATTTTGGAGGTGGGAAGTAGAAGCGGGACAAGAGCCTGAAAATCAGAGTTTATCAGCAGAAGAGGCCTGGGAGCTGGACCCACAGGAAAGAATTTTGAGGATGAAGTCAAAAAGTGCAGTGAATTCAGGAAGAATAAAGACTGAGCAAAGACACTGAATTTAATGATTAAGAGATCATCAGAAACACTTGAGAGTTGGATTTCTGTAGAGTGATAGGGCCCAAAGTTGGCTAGTAAGAGGCTAGAGTGTGAATAGGTCTGAGGAAATGAGGCAGTAAGTATAAATGATGCACTTTACAAGTTTGGTGATGAAAGGAAAACAAGGAGGACTTTGAAGTGTAATAGTCAGGTTCTTCTGTTTTTGGTAGGGAAGGAAAATACAACCCAAGAAGACTGGTGACTGACACATTTTTAATCCCATTCTTTTAAAATAAATTTCTTCCTCTTAAAAATAACATGTTCTTGGGGTGCCTGGGTGGCTCAGTCAGTTAAGCATCTGACTCTTGATTTCAGCTCAGGTTATGCTCTCAGGGTTGTGAGATCAAGCCCCACATTGGACTCTGCACTGAGCATGGAGCCTGCTCAAGATTCTCTCCCTCCTTCACCTTCTGCCCCTCCCATTCCCTCTCTATAAATAAATTAATTAATTAACTAATTAAAACATGTTCTTATCTGTCAAGTTGTATAAATGCAGGAAGGTGAAAAGAAAAAAAATTTTTTCAGGGATAATCATTGAATCATTCTCAGCATTTTGGTAGGTTTTATTTTCCAGCTGTGTCCCCTATGCATATTGTATCTTATATTTTTGAAAAAATACTGGAATGATTCTGTATTGTGCATATATGTTTTTGCATATATGTATAAATTACAATGCTCTTCATTTTTCACTTAAAATATATTATGAAAATTTTCCACATGATTAATTATTTCTCAAAAGAAAAGTTAACAGATGCAAATTATTTCCTTTTGTGCAGAACCGACATATGGCAGTTGCCCGGCAATGAAATATACTGGTCAACTTTCGTTTGAATTGATTGGCTGTTTTAATTAGTGAGCATCTAACTGGTTGTTAAATAATTTGAATTTTATCCCTGACCTAATGAGTAAATTATGTCTACTTCTATACTATGAAATATAATAGCTTAACCAAATCCAAATTTTAAAAAATCATAGAACTTAGCTTATTTCAGAATGATACCCATTTCTCTTATTTCAAACTGTGATATGACTTGAAAAAATTGATAGCTCGTATTTCATATTTTTTTTTAAAGATTTTATTTATTTGACAGAGAGAGACACAGGGAGAGAGGGAACACAAGCAGGGGGAGTGGGAGAGGGAGAAGCGGGCTTCCTGCTGAGCAGGGAGCCCAGTGCAGGGTTTGATCCCAGGACCCTGGGATCATGACCTGAGCCGAAGGCAGACACTTAATGACTGAGCCACCCAGGCACCCCTTGTATTTCATATTTTTAAGAAGTTAGGTAGATTTTATATAAATATCTTCATGGCTTGGCCCTTAATTAGGTGTCCTATCAACATTATTTTTATTAGTGTTTCAAACTGTATTTTTCTGAATTCAAAATTGTAGTAGCCTTTTAAAAATAATTCTCCTGGGGCACCTGGGTGGCTCAGTTGGTTAAGCGTGGGCCTTCGGCTCAGGTCATGATCCCAGGGTCCTGGGATAGAGCTCTGCATTGGGCTCCCTGCTCAGCAGGGAGTCTGCTTCTCCCTCTGCCCCTCACCCCGCTCTCATGCTCTCTCTCACTCTCTCTCAAATAAATAAAATCTTAAATAAATAAATAAATAAATAATAAAAATAATTCTCCTGTTTCCAGATAATCATGCTCCTTGGAGTGCCTGGGTGGTTCAGTCAATTAAGTGTCCAACTATTGATTTTAGCTCAGGTCATGATCTCAGGGTGATGAGATTGAGCCCCACTGCAGAGCCCACTTAAGATTCCTTCTTGCTCTTCTGACCTATTCCATTTCTTTCCTACCCTGCTCTCCTTTTTAAAATAATGTAGAAGTTTGGAATTCCCTTAGAAGCACAATATCCTTATTAAAAGGATATGTTAACTATTATTTGGGAAACATGGGCAAATAAAATTCTTCAGATGGCAAGACTTTAGTAGCTAGATTTTTGTTTTGTTTTGTTTCAGTCTTCCTTCTACCCCTGTAATGGGACAATTCATGCATGTCTTCATTTACTGTCTATTCCATAATGTTCATTATAGAAACTTCAGATGATAAAAGATGGCCTCAAGTAGTTCTTTTCAAGTAATTGGACCAAATCAACAGCTAGATAAGGAAGTGATAATACTATCAAAAAGCCCAGGAATTAGGTGCCTAAAACTAATGCCACTTACAATATTCCCCCTTTCAGGAGCTTCATTTCAGAAAGTGATGTCGCAGTGGTAAGGGAGGTGAAGAGCAGGTGCTTTTGAAAGGCCTTCAGAAGTGGATGGTGGCTAGCATACTCTAGAGTGAGTTGTTCCTGTAGCTAAGCGCAACAAACTCTGGGAGGCTACTAGACCCCCACCTGGTGCAGTTCTTGGTGTGTGAAAGAATGCCCTGAACTGCCCCCAAGACCTTCCCCTGTAGCCTCTGCAACTTGGGTGCATCATCAGGAAAATGCCCCCAAACTCTCCTTGGGGTGCCCCTCAGAGCATATCCTGGATTTCCCCCGAGGACATTATGTTTCCCGAATGCCTCTCGGGTATTGGATGTCTGCTCTCTCTCAGTTCTACCTCTCACTGGGGAGGAGGTGTTCTCCTGCTCTCTTTGCTCATTCCATACCATCGCTCTGCCTGCTTCCTCAGCCCTGTGGAGGCATACACCCCTCCTTGCCAGTCCTCCTGCTCGCCCCCACTCAGCCAGTGCAGATCCAAACACCTGGGTCATCATCTCCTTTGCTGGCACTATTCCCAGCATGGCTCTGGGTGACTTCAGTATCCATGTGGATGGCCCATCCCGGCACCATCGCCTCTCAATTTGCCGTCCTTGTCACCTCCATCATGCCCACTGTCACTCCCTAGGCCTTGTTATTACCAGCAATTTCACCACCTCCCAAACCTCAGTTTATCCCACACCCTGACCTTCAGCTTCAACCCCCTTCTAGCATCCCACCTCACTCCCTCCAGTGTAGAGTTTGGGTCTATTATAATCACTCCTTTGCCTACAATCCCAGACACCTTGCTCTCGGCCCATTATATTCACCTGAGAAAGCCCCAATACTGACAAAATACAGTTCCCTAACTAAAAACATTTTCTAACTGAGAGCAACTGGAGAAAAATTCACAGCTGTGCTGACTGCTTTCAGTTCATGAGGACATGTGCTACATAGGCCCTGGCGCTGACCCAGCAAGCCTGTTCCTTCCATCCTTTGTTCTCCTGTATCATCGCCGCTCCCCAGATCTTCAAACCCCACTCCCCCTCAGCTGGTAACCTTGCTTCTCATTTGAAGAAAGGAGAACCAGTCACGTAGAAATCCCACACCCTCCTACCACCAATTTATCTTCATTTGTACCCATATCCTCAACTTTTCTCCTATTACTATGGATGTCATACTCCTGTCTAAAGCAAGCCTTCCCCCTGGGCTCTTAATCCTATCCCTTCTTACCTATTCAAGGATTTTTGCTCCATGACCCACTTCTCTCCCTCTCTCTATCGCGTCATTCCTATCTGCATGCAAACATACTATAATACCGTCTATCTTAAAAACGCATGCACTTTCTGTAACCCTATATCCCCTCTCATTTCTCTGATCCCCTTCAACAGAAAGACCCTATAAAAGAGTTTATATTTGCTGTCTCTACTTCCTTTTCTCCCATTTTCTTTCCCCTGAAGCCCACTCCAATCAGACTCCTCTGAAACACTGTGAGGCTCTTGGTCTCCAGGAGGTACCTAATTAATACCACGCGATTTTCTTGCATGGATTCTGTACAGATTAGGAGATCTCAGGCCTCCCCCCTTGGGCAGAGAGCCTCCCCTTGCAGAAGTGGAGAATACTTGCTCCCTGTAAGCAACCAGCTCCCAAGAGGAGGAGGAACGAACCAAGAGTGCCCAGTTAATTCTGCCCCAATTGGAGAGGTCACTCTCTCCACAGAGGTGGAGTGAGGAAAGGAGTACAGAGGCACCAGGAGTCCCACTAACTGAATTCCTTCCACATGGGACGAAACATGAGATTTAGGGGCTACCATGCTGCCAAATTCAACAATCAAATTGTAGACCTCCTTTGACTCAAATTATCAGCATCCTTTTGCACACCTCCAGGCTGCCTTCCTATTTTCATTGGACTCCTGGGACACTAAACTCTCTTCATTTTTCTTCTTTCTTCATAGAATCTCTTTTCGCCTCTTTAGCTGGTTACCCCTCCTCTTCCCAATGTTGGAGGTTACTCTTCCTCTTCTAAATGTTGGAGGGCCTGAAGGCTCAACCCTTGGAGCCCTTTTCCCTCCCTGAATTTACTTTCTAGGTGTGCTATCTGGTCTCACAGCTTCAAAGCATGTGTATGCGGATGACTCCCACATTTATGTCTCTAACATCCGCCTCCCTCCGGCATCCCAAGCTTGTATGTCCAACAGCCTCCTCAGCGTCTTCATGTGAATGTCTATTGTGCCATTCTAACATAACAGGTACAAACCTACCTCTTGATTAGCTACCCCCCCCAAAATCTGCTCCTTCCCTAGTGTGCCCCTAATAACCCCATAATTCTTCTTCCTACTTTGGCTTTAATTTGTTCTTCTTTTTCTAGTTCCTTAAGGTGTAAAGTTGTTTATTTGTGATTTCTTTTTCTTAATGTAAGCATTTATTGCTATAAACTTACATCTTAGAACTGTTCTTTTTTTTTTTTTAAAGATTTTATTTATTTATTTGAGAGAGAGAGAATGAGAGACAGAGAGCACAAGAGGGAAGAGGGTCAGAGGGAGAAGCAGACCCCCTGCTGAGCAGGGAGCCCGACATCTTAGAACTGTTCTTGCTGTGTCCCATAACTTTTGGTATGTTTTGTTTCCATTTTTGTTAGTCTCAAGATACTGTTTGATTTCCCTTTTGATTTCTTCTTTGACCCATTGATTATTTAGGAGTGTGTTGTTCAATTCACACTTGTGAATTTTTCTGTTTTCCTCCTGTTACTGATTTCTAGTTTCATACCAGTGTGGACAGAGAAGATACTTTGTATTATTTCAACCTTCTCACATTGGCTGAAGCTTGTTTTGTGACCTAAAATGTTCTATCCTAGAGGATGTTCTGTTTACACTTAAAAAGAATGTGTATTATGAGAAAGACAAATATCATTATGATTTCACTTATATGTGGAATTTAAGAAACAAAACAGATGAACATAGGGGAAGGGGAGGAAAAATAAAATAAAATGAAAACAGAGAAGGAGACAAACCATAAGAGACTCTAGGAAACAAACAGGGTTGCTGGAGGGGAGGGGGTTGGGAGGATGGGGTAACTGGGTGATGGGCATTAAGGAGGACACTTGATACAATGAGCAGTGGGTGTTCTATGCAACTGATGAATCACTAAATTCTACCTCTGAAACTAATACAGTATATGTTAGCTGAATTGAATTTAAATAATTTATTTTTTAAAAAAAGAATGTGTATTCTGCTACTGTTAGGTGGAATGTCCTACATCTGTCTGTTAGGTCCATTTGGTCTAAGATATAGTTCAAGTCCAATGTTTCCTTATTGGTTTTCTGTCCGGATGATCTATCCATTGTTGAAAGTGGGATACTTGGGCGCCTGGGTGGCTCAGTTGGTTAAGCGACTGCCTTCGGCTCAGGTCATGATCCTGGAGTCCCTGGATCGAGTCCCGCATCGGGCTCCCTGCTCAGCAGGGAGTCTGCTTTGCCCTCTGACCCTATCCCCTCTCATGTGTTCTCTCTCATTCTCTCTCTCTCAAATAAATAAATAAAATCTTTAAAAAAAAAAAAGAAAGTGGGATACTAAAGTCCCTATTACTGTATTGTTGTGTATTTCTCCCTTCAGATCTATTAGTATTTGCTTAATATATTTAGGTACTCTGATGTTATCACTTTATCTTCTTACTCCACCTCATTTTCTTTGTGGACCTCATCAATACTTGGGGTAATAATTGATATCAGCTGGTTTTTGTGCTTCTCCTATGCCTCTCATTCAAAATGTAAGCTTCCTGAGGGTATTTTATTCATTGTGGTAAGTCACACAATGAAAATTGTTTTTTTTGTAGAATGAATTAATGAGTATATCTATTGAATGGCAAACGTATATTATAAATTGATCAGGTCTGAAAATTAAATGTCTACACTATTCTGGTTTTTGATGTGCCTGTTTAAACAACCAACATGACATATGATAATATTACAGTATATTGTCTTTGGAAAGCTGAAAATAGAACACTCATGTAATATATAGTGCAATGTTCTTATAAGGTAAGAGACCTTATAATAATTAAAATTTGTAATAAGCTTTGCCGTTTACAAAGTGCTTTCACAAATACCATCTCATGTAAATCTTATAACAACTCTGTAGCATGTCATATCATTATCCTTATTTTACAGGTCAATAATTTAAATATCCGTCAGATTAAGTGTCTTGCCCAAGGTGATACAGTTAGATGTGGCAGAGATGGCATTTTAATTAAGGTCCTCTGATACCAAATCAGATTTTCCTTTTACTCTAAGGATGCAAGGTCACACAAATATTTGGCATAAAGCAAGCCTATCATTATCTTTCCCACACATCAAGCATCATCCTAAATTCTTGTGCAATCTGGCAAAGCTGAGAGGCTATGAAGATTCTTTGTGGAAGTAACAGATCAGGTGTTTTGAGGTATTGTGGCTTCTCCAACGTTTTATCAGATAAACAAGAGTATCCTTTTCCTTGATCTTTTGTAAAAGGAAGTTGCTTGTTGAGGCTCTAGAAGCAGCCCAGCCTAGCCATTCACTTGGTTCTAGAACAACTCTTTTGGGGGAGTTTCACCGTGTTTTAGACTTTGAAGTAGAAAATCGTTTTGTAGAGCTTGAAGAGTTGATAAACTGGAAAATTAACACTTTGACAAAATTATGTTCCCTTCCTTTTCTTTCATGTTCTGGCTCTGTGTGCAATATATCACCATCTACAGCCTTGCTAATCAAGGGTATTCAGTATGTGCCCTCTCTGAATAATAAAAGGACGGCCTGTATTCTTATGGGGGAGAGTGTGTGTGTTTGAAAGAAGGGAAAAACAGGTGGGGATGGGCAGGGCCAGCTAAACTAGAGAGAAAATCAAATGCCAGAATTCACAGGAGGCCTGGCCAGGATAAATTGACCAAATCAGAGAATTGTGCCTCAGTTCTCCCTTTTATATAACAAACAATCTTGTAGGAAATATAAGATAACCTAACAAAAGGATGGATGTCCACACTGTGTATGAGAACTTTTCCTATATCCTACCAGAATTATATAGCATGAATCTGACCAAATCCCATAGTTGTAATGCAAAAGGATGCTAAACTGCATACAAAATACTTTGAGTCACTTATTTAAGACCAAAATATGGTTTTATTTTTAGCTGTGATTACTGTGGGACACATTCCTCTCTGAACATAAAAGTATCCAAATAATGAAATTATTTTATAGTTAAAGGTTCAGGCCAGGTTCAGAGCCCAGCCCCACAACTTCCCAGCTGTGTAACTTTTGGCAAATTGCTTAATCTCTTTGAGACTCAGTTTCCTCATCTGTATAAAATGCAGTAATAACACCTTTCCCACAGGTTTGTTGTAAGGACTAAATGAGAAAATAGCTGTAAAGCACTTAGCACAGTGCTTGGGATATAGCAATCATCCAATAAAAAATAGTTATTGCTATTAAACTACAATTATTTCAAGTGCTTTGTACTGCTGGGTTGATTCTCTATTTGTCTTCTCCTGCTGCTCTATTCATTTAAAATAAGATAAAAATCACTATATATAATAAATGTATATAATATATATATTCTATAACATACATATTACTGTTTAAAAAAAAAACAACCCTCCCTGAATCTTTCTATCATTTCTAAAGTGTTATCTATTCAAATTTCAGTCTTTACCTAATAAATTTTTTGAACAACTGAGTTTTGTGTGGATGATTACTGTAAGAAATCGTAAACCATACCATTTTTTTAAAAAAAATAGATTTGAACAGAAGGCTATGTGACGTTAGCCTGTTTTAGTTATTGATTGTTGCATAACAGCTATTCTGGCCTAAACAATCATGTTCTTGCTCCTGATGATAGGAATTTGGACAGGACATGTAGGATCAGCTTGTCTCCACTCTATGGGATATCTACTGAAGCTGAACCTTCTGAGGCGGCTTCTTCAGTCACATGCCCAACAGCTCAGCAAAAACAGCGGAGCGCTGGCAGGAACAGTTCTCCTGGGGCCTATGTCCAGGGTCTCAGTTCTTGCTGTTGGTCAGGTTCCAAGGTCATCCCCTGCATCCCCTCCCCAGGTGGCCTCTCCCCCAGGGTAGCTGCCCCTCTTCTGAGACAGCTCAAAAGGAGAAAAGAACTCCACCCCTGGATGTGAGGAACAGCATGTGGTCCCATGAGAAGAGAAATTGCTGGGGCCACCTTTGGAGACTAGTTCCTAAAGCCTTCTAAGAATGTATGCATCCAGCCCTTGGCCAGTTAGTCTCCTGATCTCTGCTGTGGAATAAACCTCCCCCTGAATGGCCTACAACCTTTTGCAGTGACATATAAACACATTCCTAGGTGGACACTAATCTTTCATTCAATCCAGATATTTTCTCCACAGTCTTTTTAAACTGAAAATACACAGATTCCAAACCATCTTGGAAATGACATCTGAGGCAGACTCTAAAAGGAGGGGATTATAGACCCAGATGGGCAAACAAATTGCCCATTTTGGTCAAAGAAATAAAACAACCTGATAAAGGGCATTGAGTTCTATTTTATGGACTTTATCTTCCCACCTGTGGGTGGGCCTATTACACCAAGATATATGCAGAAAGGGCCACACTGCTTTGCAGTTTGTTATATTTTTGGTTTTGAGCATGTGACATATTTTGTCATGGGGCTTGTCCTGTGAAGGTGCCCAGACTTACTTGGAATGTTTCTATAGCCTGCAGCACCTACTGTACTGAGGCTTGGCTGGTTCCCTGGGCATTCCATCAGGGCTCAGAGCTGCTAGGGGGCCACTCTGGACTCCCGGAACTGGATGTTTTCAGTGGGCACACATGACATGATAAATTTGCCGCCCACAAGGTTGTGTGGACATGGAAGGGTTTCTTTACATTGTTCGCTGGGGCATCAATTACATCACAAGTGCCCTTGTTTATAGGCAACATTGCTATAAATACTGATTATGGTTTTTTTTTTATGTTATGTTAATCACCATACATTACATCATTAGTTTTTGATGTAGTGTTCCATGATTCATTGTTTGCGTATAACACCCAATGCTCCATTCAATACGTGCCCTCTTTAATACCCATCACCGGGCTAACCCATCCCCCCACCCCTCTAGAACCCTCAGTTTGTTTCTTAGAGTCCATAGTCTCTCATGGTTCATCTCCCCCTCCGATATCCCCCTCTTCATTTTTCCCTTCCTACTATCTTTTTTTTTTTTTTTTAACATATAAAGTATTATTTGTTTCAGAGGTACAGGTCTGTGATTCATCAGTCTTACACAATTTACAGCGCTCACCATAGTACATACCCTCCCCAATGTCCATCACCCAGCCACCCCATCCCTCTCACCCCCCTCCACTCCAGCAAACCTCAGTTTGTTTCCTGAGATTAAGAATTCCTCATATCAGGGGTGCCTGGGTGGCTCAGTCGTTAAGCGTCTGCCTTCGGCTCAGGTCATGATCCCAGGGTCCTGGGATCGAGCCCCACATCGGGCTCCCTTGCTCAGCGGGAAGCCTGCTTCTCTCTCTCCCTCTCCCACTCCCTCTGCTTGTGCTCCCTCTCTCGCTGTGTCTCTCTCTGTCAGAAAAATAAATAAAATCTTTAAAAAAAAAAAAAAAGAATTCCTCATATCAGTGAGATCATATGATACATGTCTTTCTCTGATTGCTTATATCATGTAGCATAATACCCTCTAGTTCCATCCACGTCGTTGCAAATGGCAAAATTTCGGGGGTTTTTTGATGGCTGCATAATATTCCATCGTATATATATACCACCTCTTCTTTATCCATTCATCTGTTGATGGACATCCTGGCTTTTTCCATAGTTGGGCTATTGTGGACATTGCTGCTATAAACATCGGGGTGCACATACCCCTTCAGATCACTACATTTGTATCTTTGGGGTAAATACCCAGTAATGCAATTGCTGGGTTGTATGGTAGCTCTCTTTTCAACTTTTTGAGGAACCTCCATACTGTTTTCCAGAGTGGCTGCACCAGCTTGCATTCCCACCAACAGTGTAGGAGGGTTCCCCTTTCTCTGCATCCTCGCCAACATCTGTTATGTCCTGACTTGTTAATTTTAGCCATTCTGACTGGTGTGAGGTGGTATCTCATTGAGGTTTTGATTTGGATTTCCCTGATGCCAAGCGATGTTGAGCACTTTTTCATGTGTCTGTTGGCCATTTAGATGTCTTCTCTGGAAAAGTGTCTGTTCACGTCTTCTGCCCATTTCTTGATTGGATGATTTGTTCTTTGGGTGTTGAGTTTGATAAGTTCTTTATAGATTTTGGATACTAGCCCTTTATCTGATATGTCATTTGCAAATATCTTCTCCCATTCTGTTGGTTGTCTTTTGGTTTTGTTCACTGTTTCCTTTGCTGTGCAAAAGCTTTTTATCTTGATGAAGTCCCAATAGTTCATTTTTGCCCTTGTTTCCCTTGCCTTTGGTGATATTTCTAGGAAGACGTTGCTGTGGCTAAGGTCGAAGAGGTTACTGCCTGTGTTCTCCTCTAGGATTTTGATGGATTCCTGTCTCACATTTAGGTCTTTCATCCATTTTGAGTCTATTTTTGTGTGTGGTGTAAGGAAATGGTCCAGTTTCATTCTTCTGCATGTGGCTGTCCAATTTTCCCAACACCATTTGTTGAAGAGACGGTCTTTTTTCCATTGGACATTCTTCCCTGCTTTGTCGAAGATGAGTTGACCATAGAGTTGAAGGCCCATTTCTGGGCTCTCTATTCTGTTCCATTGATCTATGTGTCTGTTTTTGTGCCAGTACCATACTGTCTTGATGATGACAGCTTTGTAATAGAGCTTGAAGTCCGGAATTGTGATGCCACCAGCTTTGCTTTTCTTTTTCAACATTCCTCTGGCTATTTTGGGTCTTTTCTGGTTCCATACAAAGTTTAGGATTATTTGTTCCATTTCTTTGAAAAATGTTGATGGTATTTTGATAGGGATTGCATTAAATGTGTAGATTGCTCTAGGTGGCATTAACATCTTCACAATATTTGTTCTTCCAATCCATGAGCATGGAACGTTTTTCCATTTCTTTGTGTCTTCCTCAATTTCTTTCATGAGTATTTTATAGTTTTCTGAGTACAGATTCTTTGCCTCTTTGGTTAGATTTATGCCTAGGTATCTTATGGTTTTGGGTGCAATTGTAAATGGGATCGACTCCTTAATTTCTCTTTCTTCTGTCTTGTTGTTGGTGTATAGAAATGCCACTGATTTCTGTGCATTGATTTTATATCCTGCCACTTTACTGAATTCCTGTATGAGTTCTAGCAGTTTTGGGGTGGAGTCTTTTGGGTTTTCCACGTAAGTATCATATCATCTGCAAAGAGTGAGAGTTTGACTTCTTTGCCAATTTGGATGCCTTTTATTTCTTTTTGTTGTCTGATTGCTGTGGCTAGGACTTCTAGTACGTCCCTGCCATGTTCCTGACCTTAGGGGGAAAGCTCTCAGTTTTTCCCCATTGAGAATGATATTTGCTGTGGGTTTTTCATAGATGGCTTTTATGATATTGAAGTATGTACCCTCTATCCCTACACTCTGAAGAGTTTTAATCAAGAAAGAATTCTGTACTTTGTCAAATGCTTTTTCTGCATCTATTGAGAGGATCATATGGTTCTTGTTCTTTCTTTTATTAATGTATAGTATCACATTGATTGATTTGCAGATGTTGAACCAACCTTGCAGTCCAGGAATAAATCCCACTTGGCTGTGGTGAATAATCCTTTTAATGTACTGTTGGATCCTATTGGCTAGTATTTTGGTGAGAATTTTTGCATCCATGTTCATCAGGGATAGTGGTCTGTAATTCTCCTTTTTGATGGGGTCTTTGTCTGATTTTGGGATCAAGGTAATGCTGGCCTCATAAAATGAGTTTGGAAGTTTTCCTTCCATTTCTATTTTTTGGAACAGTTTCAGAAGAATAGGTATTAATTCTTCTTTAAATAGTGGAATTCCCCTGGGAAGCCATCTTGCCCTGGGCTCTTGTTTGTTGGGAGATTTTTGATGACTGCTTCAATTTCCTTAGTGGTTATGTGTCTGTTCAGGTTTTCTACTTCTTCGTGGTTCAGTTTTGGTAGTTTATACATCTCTAGGAATGCATCCATTTCTTCCAGATTATCTAATTTCCTGGCATATGGTTGCTCATAATATGTTCTTATAATTGTTTGTATGGTTTGGTGTTGGTTGTGATCTCTCCTCTTTCATTCATGATTTTATTTATTTGGGTCCTTTCTCTTTTCTTTTTGATAAATCTGGCCAGGTGTTTATCAGTCTTATTAATTCTTTCAAAGAACCAGCTCCTAGTTTCATTGATCTGTTCTACTGTTCTTTTGGTTTCTATTTCATTGATTTCTGCTCTGATCTTTACTATTTCTCTTCTCCTGCTGGGTTTAGGTTTTATTTGCTGTTCTTTCTCCAGCTCCTTTAGGTGTAGGGTTAGGTTGGGTATTTGAGACCTTTCTTGTTTCTTGAGAAAGGCTTGTATTGCTATATACTTTCCTCTTAGGACCACCTTTGCTGCATCCCAAAGATTTTGAATAGTTGTGTTTTCATTTTCATTTGTTTCCATGAATTTTTTTAAATTTTTCTTCAATTTCCTGTTTGACGCATTCATTCTTTAATAGGATGCTCTTTAGCCTCCATGTATTTGAGTTCTTTCTGACTTTCCTCTTGTGACTGAGTTCTAGTTTCAAAGCATTGTGGTCCGAAAATATGCAGGGAATGATCCCAATCTTTTGGTACCAGTTGAGACCTGATTTGTGATGTAGGATGTGATCTATTCTGGAGAATGTTCCATGTGCACTAGAGAAGAATGTGTATTCTGTTGCTTTGGGATGGAATGTTCTGAATATATCTGTGAAGTCCATCTGGTCCAGTGTGTCATTTAAAGCCTTTATTTCCTTGTTAATCTTTTGCTTAGATGACCTATCCATTTCAGTGAGGGGGGTGTTAAAGTCCCCTACTATTACTGTATTGTTGTCAATGTGTTTCTTTGCTTTTGTTATTAATTGCCTTATAAAATTGGCTGCTCCCATGTTAGGGGCATAGAAACTTACAAGTGTTACATCTTCTTGTTGGATAGACCCTTTAAGTATGATATATTGCCCTTCCTCATCTCTTATTATAGTCTTTGGTTTAAAATCTAATTTGTCTGATATAAGGATTGCCACCCCAGCTTTCATTAGCATGGTAAATGGTTTTCCACCCCCTCACTTTCAATCTGGAGGTGTCTTTGGGTCTAAAATGAGTCTCTTGCAGACAGCAGCATATTGATGGGTCTTGTTTTTTTATCCAATCTGATAGCCTGTGTCTTTTGATTGGGGCATTTAGCCCATTTGTATTCAGGGTAACTATTGAAAGATATGAATTTAGTGCCATTATATTGCGCGTAAGGTGACTGTTATTGTATATTGTCTCTGTTCCTTTCTGGTCAATGTTACCTTTAGGCTCTCTCCTTGCTTAGAGGACCCCTTTCAATATTTCTTGTAGGACTGGTTTTGTGTTTGCAAATTCTTTTAGTTTTTGTTTGTCCTGGAAGCTTTTTCTCTCTCCTTCTATTTTCAATGACAGCCTAGCTGGATATAGTATTCTTGGCTGCATATTTTTCTCATATAGTGCTCTGAATATATCATGCCAGTCCTTTCTGGTCTGCCAGGTCTCTGTGGATATGTCTGTTGCCAATCTAATGTTTCTACCATTGTAGGTTACAGACCTCTTGTCCCGAGCTGCTTTCAGGACTTTCTCTTTGTCTCTGAGACTTGCAAGTTTTACTAATAGATGTCAGGGTGTTGACCTATTTTTATTGATTTTGAGGGGGGTTCTCTGTGCCTCCTGGATTTTGCTGCCTGTTTCCTTCCCCAAATTAGGGAAGTTCTCTACTATAATTTGCTCCAATATACCTTCTGCCCCTGTCTCTCTTTCTTCTTCTTCTGGGATCCCAATTATTCTAATATTGTTTTGTCTTATGGTATCACTTATCTCTTGAATTCTGCCCTCCTGATCCAGTAGTTGTTTATCTCTCTTTTTCTCAGGTTCTTTATTCTCCATCATTTGGTCTTCTATATCACTAATTCTCTCTTCTGCCTCATTTATCCTACTAGTTAGAGCCTCCAGTTTTGATTGCACCTCATTAATAGCCTCTTTGATTTCAACTTGGTTAGATTTTAGCTCTTCTATTTCTCCAGAAAGGGTTTCTCTACCATCTTCCATGCCTTTTCCAAGCCCAGCTAGTATCTTTATAATCATCATTCTGAACTCTAGTTCCAACATCTTACTAATGTCTGTATTGATTAGGTCCCTGGCAGTCGGTACTGCCTCTTATTCTTTTTTTTGAGGTGAGTTGTTCTGTCTTGTCATTTTGTCCAGAGGAGAATAGATGAATGAGAGAACAAAATGCTAACAGGGTAACAACGACCCCAGAAAAATATACACTAAACAAATCAGAAGAGACCTGAAACTGGGGGAAAAGAAAGGGAAAGAAAGAAAAAAAAAGAGAAAGGAAATAAAAAAAAGAATATACTCAAATACGATCAGGCTGGTGAACAGATCAGTGCCACACACTAGGTTTTGGGCGTATTTTGGTCTGTTAGAAGAAACTGCCTCCCAAAATTTTAAAGAAAGAAAAACTTAGATATGTACAAAAATAAGGGTAAATATGATGAAGGGATGGAATATGACTGTAAAGATGAAAATTACAAAAGATTTTATAAAAGGAATTGATAAGATAAGAAGTTGGTTGAAAAAAGAAAGAGAAATTTAAAAAAAAAAAGAAAAAAAGGAAAAGGGAGAGAATGTGATCAGGCAGGAGACTAGAACAAAGCCATACACTAGAGATTTATCGTATATTTTGGTCTGTTAGAAGAAACTGTATCCCAAAATTTTAAAGAGAGAACAACTTATATATATACCAAAAATAAGGTTAACTACAATGAAGGGATAGAATATGACTCTAAAAATGAAAAATAAAAAAGGTTTTTTAAAAAGGGATTGATAAGATGTTGGTTGAAAAAGGGAAAAAGAAAAATTAAAAAAAAATAGAAAAAGAAAAACAAGAAAATTTCAAAAATTAACTTTTAAGAACTAAAGAATCATGGGGAAAAAGTCATGAATTCTATGTGCAGTATTCCCCTAGTTCTGCAGTTCCCATTGATCGGTAAACTTGGTCTTGGTGTTGGCTGGCTGTTCTTGCTGATCTTCTGGGGGAGGGGCCTGTTGCCATAGTTCCCAAATGTCTTTGCCGGGAGGCGGAATTGCCCCGCCATTGCAGGTTCCAGGCTGAGTAATCTGCTCGGGTTTGTTCTCAGGAGCTTTTGTTCACTGCAAGCTTTCCGTACAGCTTTGGAGGACGAGAATGAAAGCGGTGGCCTCCCAATCTCCGCCCCGGAGGAGCTGAGAACTCGGGGCCCTGCTCCTCAGTGTGCCCCCAGAGAAAAGCAGTCAGTCACTCCCATCTCCCCGGTCTCTGGCTGCACTCCGTGCTCACCCAGCCTGTGACTGAGCGTTTCTATCTCTGGCACCGGACCCTGTGTGGAGTCTCCAAACCCAGCAGATCCCTGCAGTGCACTCCCGCGCTGCTCCTCCCGGGGGAGGAAGGGGAGTCTCCCTGGATCTGCCACTTGTTGGGTCCCTGCTGGAAGAGCAATGGCCCGACTGTGCCGCGGATCACGGTTTATGGCAACCCTGAGCTGAGAGTCCGCTCCTCGGCTCCATCTCTGCAGCCGGCTTCCCTGCTCCAATACCTGGGAGCTCTGCCACACTTGGGCACCCCCGGGGTTTCTGTGACCCCGAGGGTCCTGAGACCACACTGTCCCACGAGGGTTCCACCCCCCGCTTAGCCACTGGAGCAACGTCCCTCAGCGGAGCAGACTTCTAAAAGTTCTGATTTTGTGCTCTGCGGCTCTATCACTTGCCAGTAGCGGCTGATGGAGGCTCCCTTCCCCGCCGTCTATCCTCCCCAATATCACCACGGATTCACTTCTCCGCACATCCTACCTTCCAGAAAGTGTTCGCTTTTCTGTTCAGAGAGTTGCTGCTATTCTTTTCTTCAATCTCCTGTTGAGTTCGTAGGTATTCAGAATGGTTTGATCCCTATCCAGCTGAATTCCTGGGACCAGACAAAACTTAGGTCTCCTACTCCTCTGCCATCTTGCTCCTCCTCACTGATTATGTTCTTAAAAGAGCAGAATATTAATTTCAGCATGGCAAAATCACTGCTGTCTTCTTGATGCCTGTTGTCTGTGGAAGCACTTTGAGAGTGAAATTTTCAAATAAACAGTCTCTTAACTGTACCTCATCACCTAGACTGCTTAGGAGATGAGTCACTGCTAATTCAAAAGGAGCTCTTCTCCCCTACGTTGTACTTCCATTAATGCTTTCTGCCAGATTTTGTGCGCTTCTATTTTAAATAGACGGAGGTCCATCAAGAGAAATTACACAACTTTGTTTAAAATACTTTGTAATACCAGGGCATCTGGTGCCTCAGTTGGTTGAGTGTCTGACTCTTGGTTTTGGCTCAGGTCATGATCTTAGGATCGTAGGATCAAGCCCTGCATCAGGCTTCATGCTCAGCATAGAGTTTGCTTGAGATTATCTCCCTTTCCTTCTCCCTCTGCACCACCCCGCCCCTGTGCTCTCTCTCTCAAATAAATAAATTTTTTAAAAAATTAAATACCTCGTAATACAATAGGTTTTGTAGGTTGAGGAAAAACATATTGGTACTTTTAGCCCCTTCTTTACTCCCTTCCTCTCTTCCTCCCTACTTCCCTTTCCCACACAATAATTGAGTGCACTGGGTGTTATACGAAAACAATGGATCGTGGATCACATCAAAAACCAATGATGTATGGTGACTAACATAACATAACAAAATTTAAAAAAAAAATTGAGTGCCTTCTATGTGAATTCCATATATTACAAGCTGTTGGGGTACAAAGATGAAGGATACCCAGCACCTGCCCTCCAGAGAGTTAAGTTCTCAGGGTAATCAGTGGGTCATTGGAGGGCCTGACCAATTGAGGGTCAAGAGTGTGATACTCTAATCCCAAAAAAGAAGTTATTCTTGTGAGTGTACCCTGAGTTCTGAACCATTGGGGGTGGAAATGGAATTCTCTGGGAGATTTGTGGTAATGGGTCCCACAAGGTGCACCTCAGCCTGTCCCCATTTGGCCCCTGATTTGGCTTTTGAGGTCCCTCCACTGAACTTCTGGACTCTGCATATAATTATATGCTGTTTTCTATTCTTATACTAGTATTCTCTCTCTTCTTTACAGAATAAAAGGGGACTCTTACTTTAAATTTACAAGTCAAGGTTGCTGTGAGGATTAAAGATACACATCAGAAGCACTACTTTTCAAATGACAATGTGTGACACAAATGTAAAGATTGTTGCTACCGTTCACCTCTCTGGTAAAAGTAGCAAGGAGACTCAAAGCTGTCTAGAAGCCTAAACTGGTCTGAGAAGCTTGAGTTCTTGTTCCCCAACACTTTGGGAGTTTTGTTGTTGACAAGTTCTGGGGGTTTTCAGTCCTCCTGGTGTAAAGGTTGTGTTGTTTCCTGGTACCCACACATGATCTCAATCATTTCAATCTTTGACTCCTGTCACTATGGCCACAGAGTGGAATGTTCAAGAGCAGCTTTTAGGGCTGACAGTTTTTATAGTATAGAGAAAAGTCTCCGATTTGCTTGATATTTATATTGTGTCCTGAGCTAGATCTAATTCATGGTCCATTTCAAGCACAGATGGCTTTTAAAAAATAGAAACTGCAATATGTAAGTGGTGGCAGAGGTAAGCATATTCATTTTCTATTGCTGTGTAATAAAATACCCCCAAATTCAGGGGGCTTAAAACAACCAACATTTATCATTTCTCAGTTTAAGCAGGTCAGGAATTCAGAGGCAGCTTAGCTGGGTGGCTCTAGCTCAGGGTCTCTGTTAGGTGGCAGTCAAGCTGTTGATCAGGGCTGCAGTCAGACAAAGGGTTGACTGGGGCTGGAAGAGCCATTTCCAAACTTACTCTTGTGGCTGTTGTCAGGAGGCCTCGGGTCCTCCCTGGGGACTGGTAGAATTTCATTGCCATGTGGACCTCTCTATAGGATGACACCAAAGATGGCTTCCCCCAGAGCAAGTGATGAGAGAGAGACAGAGAAAGAGAGAGAAGCCACAGATTTATGACCTAGTCTTGGAAGTGAGATATCATTTGTGTGTGAGAGGCAACTATACAAAGGCGTATATAGCAGTATATACCAGGGGGAAAGGATAATGGGAAATGTCCTGGAGGACGTTCTCTTCCTCCTTGCCTACTGCTTTATTTCTTTAAAATAAGATAAAAAGGGGTACCTGGGTGGTTCAGTCAGTTAAGTGTCTGCCTTCGCCTCAGGTCATGATCCCAGAGTCCTGGGATTGAGTTCCATGGCAGGCTATCTGCTCAGCGGGGAATCTGCTTCTCCCTTCCCCTCTGCCCTTCCCCCCTGCTTATGCTGGCTCTCTCTCTTTCAGATAAATAAATAAACTCTTAAAAAAGTAATAAATAATTAAGATAAATATAAAATATATATATTTTAGTAGTCAAGAAAATTAAATAAACCAAAGAATTATTCAGATTTAGACCTATATATAAGGTTGTGGGTGAATTTTTCCTGTCTTTGAATTTATCCAGACTTGGGTAAACCTGAGCTTCTGTTATAATTATCTGATAATATCTATTAGAGTTTTAGGAGTGCTTATTATTCTTCAGTGATAGTTATAAAAGTACAAAAAGAAGACACCCTGCCAGGGGCGCCTGGGTGGCTCAGTCAGTTGGACGTCTGCCTTCGGCTCAGGTCATGATCCTCAGGGTCCTGGGATCCATCCCCATGTCAGGCTCCCTGCTTAGTGAGGAGTCTGCTTCTCCCTCTCCCTCTCTCTCCGCCTCTCCCCTCCTCTCATGCTTTCTCTCTCTCTCAAATGAATAAATAAAATCTTGAAAAAAAAAAAGACACCCTGCCAAACAAGCCTGTAGGAATTTATAATCCAAAATAGGGGTCAGCAAATTTTGTCTGTAAAGGGCAGATAGTTAAGTATTTTAGGCACTGCCAACCATCCAGTCTCTGTTGCAGCTGTTTAGTTCTGCCATTGTAGCACTAAAGCAGCCATAGAGACTTCCATATTACAGTTACTATGTGGTTGTTCCAATAAAACTTTATTTATAAAAACAAGTTGTGGGCCAGATTTGGCCTAGAGGCTGTAGCTAGCTGACCCCTGATCTAAAAAGAAAGCTATAGAATACTAAATCAGAAGCTTTTATCTAGAATCAGTGTAAAAGATAAAAGACTTACTTTTCTCTACCAGTTTCTCTACCAGTTTCATTTTATGGGTTTACTGATTTGTTCTATAAAATGTGTATAGGTAATAAAAAGGAGCTACAGGAGGTATAAAAAGATACAGAACACTGAATAATGAAACAGAGAATGGAATCAGGATACCTTTTAGTTATTTGCACCCTTTCCCCCTGTTGAAGTGGAATAAATGATTTTGAAATCATGCACAGTAGGAAACAAGACAAAATCATCCTCTTGTCAACTTCTGTGCTGTCCCATCCCCCACCCCAATCTAGCTGCCACTCCTGCAAAATTACCTTCCAATGATTGCTTTTTAATTCTCTGACAGATGTCAAAACAGATGTTGATTGCCTTAAACAGAGTGAAGTTCCCTGCAAGTATTTTTTTTCCTTGAAAATTTTTAAAACAAGTGGTATCTTGGAAAATATCCAAGAAAAAAGGTGTGACTCTCATGAGATAATTGACAATAACCTGGGGTGTTCCAAAATCTAGGTTGGGAATTATTGGCCTAAGGAATTAGGAAAAAAAAAAATTGAGACTGGCAGGTAAAATCTGTGCATTAATATTTTATTAGATTATGTTAAAAGGTCTGTTCCATCATCTGGGTTTTACCTTCTGCTACTGCCACTCAAAATCCTTATTATTTAGACTTCCCTGAGGAGCCTATTAGGAGTTTTACAACTTTTTTGTTAATTTTTTTTCATTATAAGAAAATGTATAACAGTTGTGGAAAATACAGAAAAGAATATAAATTTTTAATAATCCAACTAGCCAGAAATGACCACTATTAAGAATTTAGTCTATTTCCTTTCCATATATTCTTGGGTATTTAATATAGTTGATAAACAATTTCTTACCCTACTTTTCTTTTCTTTTCTTTTTTAAAGATTTTATTTATTTTGGGGCACCGGGGTGGCTCAGTCATTGGGCGTCTGCCTTTGGCTCGGGTCGTGATCCTAGGGTCCTGGGATTGAGCCCCGCATCGGGCTCCCTGCTCCGCCGGAAACCTGCTTCTCCCTTTCCCACTCCCCCTGCTTGTGTTCCCTCGCTCACTGTCTCTTTCTCTGTCAGATAAATAAATAAAAGCTTTAAAAAATAAAAAAAATACTTAAAAAATTTTATTTATTTGAGAGAGAGTGAGGGAGAGAGAGAGAGCATGAGCTGGGGGAGAGGCAGATGGAGAGAGAGAAGCAGACTCCCCACTGAGCAGGGAGTCCGACACAGGGCTGGATCCCAGGACCCTGAGATCATGACCTGAGCCAAAGGCAGACACAACCAACTGAGCCACCTAGGCACCCCTATCCTACTTTTCAACTTGCCATTACATCACAGGCTTTACTCAATGACCTAAAGGATAAATGGCACTCTGTAATATGGATGTTCCATATCTTAGTAAATCATTTCCTGAATTAGTTGAGTTGCTTGAAAATTTGTTATCATAAATAACATTGCCATAAACATCTTTGTAAATAACTCTTTGAAGACTTCTTTGATTATTTCCCTATAAACATTTTGTAGGAGTAGAATCACAGGGTGTAGGTATGTTAACATTTTTAAATCTCTTGATAAGTACTAATAAATTGCTTACTAAAAGGCTATGGCAATTAATACATCCCCCAGTAGCATGTAAGAGCATTGAGCATTATTAATTTTAAAATTGTATCTATTGTTACTTTAATTTGCATATTTTGGTTACTAATGAGGTTGGGAAAATATATTCATTAGCCTTTGCTTTCTTCCTTTAAAAATAATTTTCCTTGCCCATTTCACTGGGTTTGCTAATATTTTTCTTATATATTTCTATGGTTTCTTTATCCAGTATGGCTCTTAAGCAATTGTTGGATGTTTTTGTTGAAATTATTTTCTTGGCTTGTTATTGCCTTTTATTTAAAACAAAGTATGAAAAATTAAAAATTGTGCCTAGTAAAATTACCAGTATTTTTCTTTTTTTATTTCATCCATTGCTTTTAATCTTAAGAAATTGTTTCCCATCCTATTTTATCTTCTACCATGCCTTATTAGGCCTTCTAACTTCTTAGTGATTCGAGGTTTTTCCATTTAATCCTTTCAGCCCCCTGGAATTAACTTTGATATAACTTCGCTAGGATCTAAAGGAATGCATGGTATAGATACAAACAGTTCTCTTTAACTCAGAGGTTCCTCCTTAGGTCTCCCGTTGTTCTTGGCTTTACTTCAGGGTTTCTTATTGCCTGAGGCAGCATTTTTCATCTTAGGACTTTTGGTGTCTTTGGAGTGCCCTGGGTGGCAAAGTGCATGCATTCTTTTCATTTCTCTTTCTTCCCTCCACAAAGCTTAGTAATACTAGCAACTCCACTCAGACTAGCCTGGGCCCATACCTCCTTGGAGGAGGCTGGCACATGCTGGGTTTCGTTTAAAAGATACTCAGAAGGCTCACTTCCCTAGAACTGTATTCTTCTCTGAGTTTTTATTGATGCTAGATACACCTGCTATTTCTTCTCTTTGCATTAAACACTGCCCTCTCCCAGAAGACTTTTTGAAAAACGCACATTCACCTCAGCAGAGTAGCAGAGTGTGTTAGTCTCCTGTGGCGGCCATACCAAGTACCACCACGCTGTGGCTGGCAACGGCAGAAATGTATTCTCTCACAGTTCTGGAAGCTGGAAGTCCATCCTCCCTCTGACAGCTCCAGGGAACATCCTTCCCTGCCTCTTCCTAGCTTCTGGTTGCTGCCAGCAATCCTTTTGTTTGTTGGCTGGCAGCTGTGTCCCTCCAGTCCCTGCCTCCACCGTCCCATAGCCTTCTTCCTTCTGTAGCTGCGTGTGTCTGAGTCTTTGTGTCCCTCTCCTAAAAGGACACCAGTCATTGGATTCGAGCCCACCTGAATCCAGGTTAACTTCATCTGAATTTAACTGATTACATCTGCAAAGACCCTATTTCAAATAAGGTTACATTCTAAGGCTCTAGGGGGACGTGAATGTTGAGGGGACATTATTCATCCCAGTACACATAGTAAGTGAATGGTTCTCTCCCATTATTTAGTTTTATTAGATCACTTTTCTGTTTAACAGTTGATATGGAACCACAAGAAAATCCTGGGATCAGTAGTGAGGAGGCAAAGGGAGAAAACACAGAGAGAGTCGGGGTGGGGGAGGTGTATGGAAACAATGTCAGATCCCACCCCTGTGCCCACCGCTGGTCCTATAACCAGATAAATAGTGAATCCATATGTTTTGCTTTCTCAGGAACTTGTTTGCATTTGAAGTGGAGAATCCAAGTGTTAAGTTGATCAGTATCTTCCTTTTCTATTACTAACACATATAAACTAGCTGATGGTTAAGTGAAATGATAAAATGAGTAATCGGGGCGCAACTGGGTGGCTCAGTCAGTTCAGCTTCTGACTTCTGCTCAGGTCAGGATCTCAGGGTCCTGGGAGCCAGCGCCGCATCAAGTTCCCTGCTCACCTAGGAATCTGGTTCTCCCTCTGCCCTTCCCCCTGCTGTGCTTGCACTCTCTCTCTCTCTCTCTCTCAAATAAATAAAATCATTGAAAAAAATGAGTAATCCTTTGGAATGATTCAGGTGATGATTCGATGTCAAATCTTTTTGGTTTTCAAAAAATACGTTATATTAATTAATGGTAATTGCAATTATATTATTTTCTCATATTTGAAATCCAATGACGAGTTGTAACTGCTAAATTTGGGAGGGAGAGAAAATACTTCACTTCGACTATTTCCTAAATAGAGGGAAACCCTAAGATTCTATTATTTTAAAGGGAAGAAAGGATGACAGATGGGGGAGTTAATTTTGCTAATAACATCATTTTGATTCTTTTTAGTAAAAAGCAATTGTAGAAGCTGGGAAAATGCCAGTAGCCTTTTTCTTCCATTATAAGTAATATGGCAAATAAAAAATCTTAATGAAATTTATGTATCTACTGTTTAATTTTATGAATTGCTCATTTTTGAAGAATGTGTGATATGTCCCACTATTATCTGCTTTATAAAACACAAGTTTCTTTCCTTTTTAAAGTATTAACAATATTTAAAATGTTTTTATTAAAAGAAGTATGAAAATATTTTTTAAGGAAGAAAATGAATATAGTTGTTCTTTCTTTCTGTTAACTTGTGCCTGATATCCACGAATATTGTGAGAGTTCCTACCTTCATCTTGAGTGCAGAAGTAAAGATCTCCTGGGTACACACAGCTTGTTGAATCACATATCCTCATTCTACATGATGAGATGACTCTCCCTACTTTAAAATTCTATTAAACAAAATAAATACTTTCTTGGAGTAGAATGTTTTGTGGTTTAGTGATGCAACTCTTTTTCAGTGCTAGAAGCCTGGGTCCTCAATCAGTCAGTGCCACAAGAAAAAACTTGTTTTATGTCATCCCTGATCAAAAACAAAAAGGTGGGGGGAGGGGGTGCCTGGCTGGCACAGTCAGTTGAGCGTCCAACTCTTGGTTTCGAGTCGGGTGGTGATCTCTGGGTCATGGGATTGAGCTTGGCGTCGGGCTCTGCACTGGGCGTGGAGCCTGCTTGAGATTCTCTCTGTCTCCCTCCCTCTGCCCCTCCCACTCATGCTCTCTCTCTCTCTCTCAAATAAATGAATCTTAAAAATAAAAAGGAGGTATTTATTTTATACCCACTCAGTAACTGAGTGAAGGTTATAGGCCTAGAAGATGATATGGTTCTTAACTCCTAAAAAGCCCATAACTGAAATGAGGAAATAATGTATGTTCACAGAAAACCTGATGTGAACACTTAACAAAGAGTGCTAGGTTGGACCTTATTTGACTGGTTTTGACCTATAAAAATGTTACTTCATAGCATTCAGCCTAAAAGTTCACAACCAGTTACTGTCACTCACCTGAACTTTGCACGTCCTTTAGTCCTTTACTTATGAAGAGCTGTTGTGCCCAGAGGCCTGTCCTGAGCGGAGGAAGTGTGGGGCCAGCAGCGTTTCCCTAGGAGAACTGCACGTTTATGCACCTGCGGTGTTCCCGCTTTTCTTCTGCCTTCTCCTGTCTCTCCTTGGCTGGCTACATTACGTCCACATGTGGGAATTTTCTTTCCTCCTAAGCATATCCTCACTTTATTTGGAATACTTTCCTTTTTTCCTCCTTCTTTCCGCTCTTGGCCAAAGGAAACTCTCTCCCTTCTCCCTCGCTTCCCTTCCTTCCTTTTTTTCTTTGCATTCTTTGCGTCTCTTTTCATTCTACTGTGAATCGTGATCTCACAGTTGATGGGTGTAAGGCCCAAGAGCAAAGCTAGTGATACAACCATATGAGGAAAAGAGAAAAGTACAAATTTTGTTGTGAAACAGTAATAGTCTAGATCTGGTAACAATAAAAGCCCTATAAAGTCACTTTATAATCTCTGAAAAGTTCTCTAACCATTAACTCTTTTTCATTGAATGTGTTTTTTCTCAATAATCCCTATCCCAAAAAGAAAATAATCTGTACTTGAGAGAAAGAAATACTATTTCTTTTTTTTTTTAAGGTTTTATTTATTTATTTGAGAGAGAGAGAGCATGAGCAGGGGGAGGGGCAGAGGGAGAAGCAGACTCCCCACTGATCACGGAGCCCGATGCAGGGCTTCATCCCTGGACCCCGGGATCATGACCTGAGCCGAAGGCAGATGCTTAAACAACTGAGCCACCCAGGCACCCCAAGAAATACTATTTCTAAGGCTGTTTTATTGCTTTCTTGTTTTTTAAACCAATTCATATTAGCAATCTTTTCCTTTATTTCTTTTCTTTTCTTTCTTTTTTTTTTGCTATGGTATACTGTTTTAGCTACATGAAATTGACTTTTCATGTAGCTTATCTGGGAATCAAACTACCATTTATAATATTGTACTTACAAGATAATAAGTCAGTTACCTTAAAAAAAAAGTTTTGGAACACAACCCATTGGTCAGTTGGGATTTCCTTTAGTATAAACTGGATACCTCAGGGGGAAAGAAACCCAAGATTCATTATAATCAGAAGTGTACTAGAGGAAATGAAGTTTGAAATTAGACTTAGTAGAATTTGATAGCCTGAGATTGCCAAGAGGAGAGGGGAAAGAATAAATAGGAAACCTGAGCAAAGAATAAATAATGAAACCAGTTGTGCATAAGGGAAGAGCGAACAAATCTCTCTGACCACAACTGAGGGAAGGATGGGGTTGGAGTGGCAGTGGAGTACCCCTTAGCGGGGAATTCGGAGCTTGTTACTAGCATCTCTGTAAGGACAAATTTATTAAGCTAGATGGAGAGTAGTGATAACTTCTTACACCATAGAGGAATTCAATTCATGGGCGCCAAGAGTATATGTATCAGTCTATTCTCAGATTCATCTTCTCATTGTCGTCAGTCAGCAAATCTGTATCCCTCATGTGTCTGTAATATGTTTTGCATTATTACTTCTTGTTAGAAATGATTTTTAATTAGAGTTTTCTTTTGCAACATTAGCACCAGTTAAAGATACTAATTGAACTCATCATTAACTAAATGATGACAATTCTAGTCACCACCAAAGGACATATCTAGGAGGCCTTAAGCAAATCTGTTCTCTTATAAAGTTTACCTATGTGGTGCAGGTGGATGGGGGAAGCCAAAGATGTAATTCAGACAAATTATGTACTAATTACTAATCATTTTACATTAATCATTGAACACCTGCCAGGTATTTGGAAATTGAGGAAGTCAAAAATGATGAGATTGACAGCTGAAATTGGAAACTAATGTAAAAACTAACATCTGTAAGAGTTATCTTGAAAAAGTAAAAAAAAGAAAGACTTTTTATATTTTAAAATAATTTCTTTAGTTTTCATACTATCATCAAAGGGCATTTACTATAAGCACCATACTGTGTGTGAAAATGTTTTATATGTCTTACAAGTAACATTTAAAGACTCAATCCTCACTTTTAGGTTTATAAGATTTATAGACCACTGTATGGTAAGAATATATTGAGTAGAGCCTTTAAATCTCTGAATAGCTGTGAGGATTTTGAGAGTATCTGATCTGTAAGAAAAGTAGATATTTGTGAGTTCAGGAAATACAGTAAATGCTGAAACTTTTTGATACAGGAAAAATTACAATTTATCTTGAAACTCTTTGATTCTAAAGTTGCTATAGTGTAATAACACTTGCAGCAATGCAATTATTATCAAAGCTCAAGTTTGGTGAAGATAATTCTTTGAGTGCCTGGAAGGGCTAACTTAGGCAGACAAGTTTGGTGCCCGGTTCTTCAGGGACCCTAGAGTTTCATACATTCTTACTAACTGTGGTTGGCACCAGAGTCATTTTGGATTATTGAGCTAAGGTGTGGCAAAGGTAAACAAAGGAAGCAGATGATACACAGGAAAGTTGCTATAAAGTCAACTTCAGAGTGTGTGACATCGACATAGACTTCTGGAAAATAACAGATGGACCAGCCTAGCTGCAACTATCGTGGTTAGGAAGAGGTGCTTTTGAACCAAAGCTTTATACTGACATTATTTGAAATAGTCATCAACAACATAGGCTCTACAGGCAGCCGCTGTGGTCATGAGTCATGCCATCTTTGCAGAAAGGGCTTTGTGTTCACTCACCCAGTAAACCCTAACTGAACATCTGTGATGTGACAGATGTGGTTATATGCCATGGCAAAAACAGAGAATCATACACACGAGCTCCGTAAGGAGCTTACTCTCTGAGATAAAAGAACTTACTCTGTGAGAGAAAGAGCCGTCAACGATTATAACGAGAGTACAATATAGCAAAACTGCCTGTAAGGTAGGGTGTGTAAGGGAGCTTAGTTTGAAAAGGTAGACTGGATCCAGAAGATGGAAGAGCTTGAATGCTGGACTTTTTATTCTATACCCAGTGCCCAACCATCTAATGGCTTTCAAATAAGAGAATACATTAGAAAGATCCATCTGTTTGTAATGTTAAAGCAGGTTGGAGGATGCAGAAGAGACTAGGTAGGAGAGGATACCTGGAAGGCTCTCTAAACTGAAAAGATAATGAAGTTGGACTAGGATATTGGTCAAATGAATGGACAAGGGTTTCATGTATTTATACCCCATCACGTCTTCCTCCAAAGGATTTACAGTGTATATCCAATTAACAATGTAAAGATAAAGATCAGGAAACTAAAAGAATAATAATGTGATAAGACCAGAAAGACAATGACTTAACAGAATTATACATTCACAAAGTTCTGTATGATCACTAAAATTGATTTGCAATCAGTTACATCATCCCACTGTCTGAAAGACAGCAGGTGAGGAAAAGAAAAGCTTTTTTTTGGCACTTAAAAATGAGAGAAATTTCTCTTTTCAGGCCCCATAGAGAGACTATTAAGTGAGATGGTGACTAACACCCTTCTCAGCTTCCCTGCAATGTGTACAACAAAGAGTTCTTATGGGGCTGCGTCTTTAGTGTCTCTCAAAGCAAGCTCAGGTGTGGTGACAAAGGGCCCCTTGACCAGTGGTCAGAGGTGGGGTGATGGGAGCAGGAGAGCCCAGGGATGACTCCCCAGCGTTGCCCATGGTGATTTAGGATTGGTTTCTACACTTGTATCTATAATCATATTCTGCCAGGCTTCTTGCTCCTTGCCCGCCCCATGGTAATATAATCACCACTAGCTTTGCTTTGTGTTGCAAAGGATAGCAATTTTAAAAACTCTCTCTTGCATTATTAATTTGTTATTTATGAGCTTAGGAAGGTCATTAGACAGTCTTTCTTTGGGGATTAGATATACCATCAAAAGAAAAGCTACATTTGCTCTTCTCTGCCATTAGGTTATAGGAACTTGAATAGCCTTAAAAGAAAAATACCAGCAATCAAGAAAATTTCTTTTATATTTTAACAATGAAATTGTCCAACTTGAATGTTATAAACAGAAGTTGAAAAAAAAATACCACGATCTTTGGTTCCTCTAAGTGGGTGAGTGTGCAATCATGCATAAAACATGAGTCTCCTACTGAACCTGAGCCTTTCCTTGAGACACAGACCTCAGTTTGTCAGTTCTCCTGGGGTTTGGGACAGTTATTCCCCAGGTTGTTTTGGTCCCCTGTCCTCTTTGCTCTTGCCCAGAATGAGATCCTTCCTTCCTCTGGGATCGCCAATAATGAAGCCAAACTTTGTTGAGCCCAGTCTGGTTCTAGGTGGGCTTCATAGTTTCTTGATCATGGAGAGTGATCCCAGATGACCCAAATTTACAAATATTGGTTCTGAGAGAGTTTGATTAAATTTCACAGACTCTTAAATACCCAAAGCCTAGATTTCACAAAATGGAATTATTATGGCAAATGTCCCTAGGCTTTGTTGGAGAGAAGATGATCTGCATTCCAGTGGTCAGATATGACGGGAACTTGGACATTCTGCCCCACACAGCACATTGGGAGATGGTCCCAAACCTTCAAGCTGCCATTTAAAACATTGACGGGCCCAGGAGGATGGAGGCTGACTGGACCTGAGAGTGTTACTTTTTATAGAAACACTAAAAAAAAAAGGACGAGTAGACTGATGATCTTGTGCAACCAGTAGATGGCAGAGTTTCTGCATTAAAAGCTATACCATTTGCTGTTGCTCAATACTTCTATTAATGTCAGAGTATTCTTTATATAGCTAAAACTCCTAGGATGTTTTGGATTTTTAAAACTTGAATGATCATAGAAAGTTATATTTATATCTCCATCCAACTGTGATCATGAAACTCATCTGCAGAGAATTTGAAATTAGCTCTGAACTGGGAATCAGGTGGGTTCTGTACTCCCATCTCTGCCATTCTTGTTTCTATATCATTACATAGTTGAGCCTGATAAATATGCTAGCTCAAAGTGACATCTATATGATACCTAGTAAGCTGTTATGCAGGAAATGTTACCTGACATACATATGCATAATTAAAATAACTGGTACTTACTGAGCACCTACTATGTGCCAGTACTAAGCTAATAAGTATTAGCTAATTTTTATGAGCATTAGCTAATTTAATTCTCATGACAGTCTAGTTATTATCCCTATTTTGCAGATGAGGGAGCTGAGGCTTAGAGAAGTTATGTAACTCACTAAGTTCACATAGCTAATGGCTAGGCTGGTATGACTTGAAATCTGTGTGTTTACCACAGAGATATTCCATCTCCTCTTTGGCTGAGAAAATTAGAAGACTGAATATGACATTGCTTCTGAAAGAAAAATCCATCTGTAAATCTAAAACCCTTGGTTTCCAAGGTAAATAAATGTGGTTTTTGTTTGTTTGTTTTCTGGAGATAGGACAGATTTACATGGCCTTATGGTGACACTGGCATTATTTGCTCTGGGTGAGCCTTGGCATAGAAGTCAGACTTCTGGGTCCCTGCACATGGCTAATCAGCAGGCCCCCCAGTTGTGTCAGCCTCATGGTTTCTCAGAGCCATTGTCTCTTCAAATCTGCAATGAGGACTGCACCAGGTAATCTCGAGGGCCTTTTCAAGTCTAGAATGTTCCGATGGTGTGTGTCCATAATCTGAGTTGCTCAGGAAATGGTAGCTCTCTACCATTTAGAGGTTGCAGCAAAAAAACCACTACCCATACTATTATCCTGTAGTGAATTAAAATTTTTCTCTCTTTCTTCATGGCCAGGAAACTTATGTAGCTGTACAACCACTGCCTTGATTCAGAAGAATATCTGGTGTTTTAAGTGCTCATGAGGAAATAATTCAATGCAGCTGGAAGCCCCTTCAGAAACTTTGAAATCCCCATTCCAAGGCTTATTAGAACACACGAAGAATTCTTTGAGTGGACACTAGATGGCAGTACAGCATCAATTTGCACCCCGCAGTTAAACCTAAACCTTTACTTTGGTGTCACATTTTATTATTTTACATGTACATTATCTCTGAAGCAAGAATTATTAGATAAAGAGGGTCGCCTGGCTGGCTCAGTCGGTAGAACATGCGAGCCTACTTAAAAAAAAAAAGAAGAAGAAAAAGAACTATCAGATAAAGAAGCTCATTGAACTTGTTTTATATTGGGCTACATGTATTAAAATGCTTGAGGAACAACTTGATGAAGTAGACCGAATTAGGAAAACCTGAAACAGATTTATGGGAAGCAAATGAGGCTTATGCTTTAAGGGCCACTCCCAAGGCTTTAGGAGAGGTCCTAATGTTATGAAGTTTGAGAAAGTGTGCTTGAAAAAGTAAGATAGCTTGTTTTCTTTTTCTTAAAGAGGCCCCCCCAAATTATATAAGCCTCAAGCCACACAAAGCTTGGATTTGTCTGGAAAGCCTTTTGGCTTTTAACTTAGGAAAGGGTAGACAATCTTGCCATTATTAATTTCCTACCAAGTTAATCTCCAGGGAAAATGGCAATCTGGTTTTTAAAACCAAGCCAAATAAAAAAAGGAAGCAGAGAGAGTAACTGGATGAGTGGGCAAATATTGCACTTATTTATGAGTCTGAGTAAAGTGAAGGAGTTAACACTGAACCTCTTTCATTTCTGGCAACATATCTGTGCTAAAATAAGGAAAGTACAGGCTATAATTAGCAAATAAATAAATTATTCTCTGCTAAAACTCCAGACCAGTATGGCAGTGTTTGGGGGATCTTATTATTTTATTTTGTCTTTTTTTTTTTAACCCAAGAGATATTGTCCTTAATAAGAGATCAGTGGTGACTATTCACAAAGAAAACTGTACTTCCATTTACAAATCTTAACTTTCTCACCAGGGAGCCCAGCTCATCCTTTCTTATGACTACCTGTAGTCTACTCGGGAGTTAAACTAAAATTTACCCTTTGGAAAAGAAAAATTAGCCAAGTTTCCAATTGGCCTTTCCCTTTACAAACACCACTTACTAAGGTTGGCTCTTAGGCCAGGGGGATTTCTCTTGCCTCGCTCTGTGTATAACTATTATTCAGAATAAGAGTGCCCCCTTAAAGAGCCCCTATGTCCACCGGGCCTTAATACCCTTGAGAGCAGAGGGTGGGTTTGTTCATCTTGTGTACCTTGACATATGACACACACACAGAGATGTAAAAATGCTTGCTGAAAGAATGAAGCTAGATGTTGTTAAAAAGTGACCACATGGCCTAGGGACCCTCCAGCATGATTCTGGGTCTGTTATTTTTGTGTAGTATTCTGTGAAGATTGGTTTCAGCAGACAAACTTGTATAATAAGTTTGCTGTGAGTACAAGTTCCGTGGCTGACACTCTACAGAGGACCTAGAAACGCTCGTGGGGTGGCCTGAGCATCTGGGGTTGGGTGAGAAGCTGTCCTAAAGTTGAGCTCTGCTTGTGAAGCCCTCCCAGCCCACACACCCCCTGGCCTTCTTTATCTGCCCGACCCAGTTCTGGAGCCAAGTTTGAAATAATCGCGCCTGTAACCAGGTGCACAGCCGCACTGCCTGTATCTGGGTCAGGAGGAGAGAGGAGTGAGCCAACACGTCATCAGCCTCCTCCCCTCAAAGGAAGCTGAGAGGTTATTGGCTGTACTACAAACACTCAGAATTTCCTGTCTCAGAATTATGGACGGAGCAAGCACCATTCCTGGACTATTTATCGTAGTCCTCCCCTTCCTCTGGCCACTGAGAAACTAAACCTACCTTCTATTTCTTCTGTGAATTATTAAAGCCTTGGAGTTTTAGTTCTCTTTCCACTTCATTAGCATTCTTCACTCAAAGACCTTATCCTGCTCCAGTATCTTTATTCCAGCCTTAATTATACAGTTAAGAAATGTATCAATGCTTGTATCTGCTCAATTGCAGATAACAGAGAACACCCAACTCAAAATGGCTTAAAGAATAGAACATTCAGGGGCGCCTGGGTGGCTCAGTCGTTAAGCGTCTGCCTTCGGCTCAGGTCATGATCCCAGGGTCCTGGGATCGAGCCCCACATCGGGCTCCCTGCTCTGCGGGAAGCCTGCTTCTCCCTCTCCCACTCCCCCTGCTTGTGTTCCCTCTCTCACTGTGTCTCTCTCTGTCAAATAAATAAATAAAATCTTTAAAAAAAAAAAAAAAAAAGAATAGAACATTCATTACGTACCATAACAAGAACTCTAGAGCTAGGGCAGGTCTAGGATTGGTTAATCCAATTGCTCAACAATGTATTTGAAGACTCAGGCTCTCATATTTCTGTCTGCTTTCTGCTCTATCTGTTCTCCTTGGCTAATGCCACCCATGGTTCCAAGATGGCTGTCACAGTCATCATATGCAGGCAGGACACTGGCCTACAGGCAAGAACTAGTTTTTTCTGTAAGCCTTCTTTTGAGAGAAAGACCTTCCACTGATGCCTTCAGCAGACTCCCTCACATCTCATTGGCCAGACTTGCAAAAGATAACTCAGACAAAGTATAAACCATTTAGAGGGTCACACAGACATAAATCAATGGGGTAATATCAGCAAGAGAGATGTATGGACATATGCCTAAGTCAGTTACTGGCAAGGGGAACAGGACTCCAGGAATAGACTAATCACAATGGACTACTAAGCCAGAAGTGGCTTCCTCTGAGGCACATGGAAGATGGCTATCTGAACAAAATCAGGGTTACTAGTGAAGAAAAAGTACATGTGGGGTTGGGGTGGGAGGGGGGGAAGTGTCTGGGAGTTTGGATAAAGGAAATGGTTTTGGGTAGGAAACCACCAGGGTTGACTAGAACACTCTGCCTTCATTGGTTTCCATTTCTTTTAACTCTAATAAATATTAATCCTGGGAATGATTCCTTTTCCCTGGCATAGCCTAGATCTTTCTCCTAATGGATTTAGTTCCTACTTTATTTCCAATGTTCAGGAAATGTACAAATATCTTTTCTTAAGAGTGATGACAGTAGAGCAACCAAGAAATCGTAAAATGAAATTGGATTGCCCAAACCTATCTGTAAGTGCTAATTATCTACCTATCTAGCTCTGATTTGTTGTCTGCATAGGGTTTAAAAGAATTCTGTGGGCCACATGGCGAAGTCCTCATGGTTTATCCCTAAATGTGTATGAGAGTACCAAATTATCTACAACCCCGTGTAGGTTTTGAAGAATGATCTTGGCTAATTGGAAATAACAGACAGAAATGTGCCTTTGGGTTTCTTGAGTTTCCAGAGTTCTTGATAGGTTATTGACATAACTATGTTTGCATTCTTTTTTTTTTTAATGTTTC
Organism: Neomonachus schauinslandi; assembly: GCF_002201575.2. NCBI lineage: Eukaryota > Metazoa > Chordata > Mammalia > Carnivora > Phocidae > Neomonachus > Neomonachus schauinslandi. The sequence goes on along the minus strand of NC_058410.1, from coordinate 54,139,613 downwards.
CATTCTTTACAGAGCTTTGGAGGTAGTGGATGGAGGCCATGTGGCTCCAGAGTGCCAGAGATTTGCATTGCATGGTGGGGAATCCCAGCTCCTTCACACCACAGCTGAGGTGCCTGGCCCTTTACCTCTGGAACCTGGAATGTTTAAAAAGGTAATGCTTCATTTCCAATATTTGGCTCCCAGGAATAAACACTTTAGTGAATTAAAACATGGTAAAATAACCCTTGCCTGATTGAAAAACATACTTAAAATGAATGTAAATTGTAAAAAGGGCATTATATATCAAAGCACCATGATAAATAATGAGTCTCAAGGGATGAGTGTGAATCTTTGCTCTATGCTGCCTTCAGACGTTCTTCCTCATTGTCATGAGTGCCTTTTGCCTGCCTTTTTTCTTTTTGCACAGACTGTGTTTCAACTCAAAGGCATACAAAGTAAATAGGACATCAGTATTTGGAATGCCCATAAAAAGCGTTTCTATTACTTCATACTGCAAGGATTTTAGAGATGGTATTATATCAACAGTTACTTCTTGATATCTAGATGTTTGCATAGAAAGTTCTGACTCAACTGTATTGCCTTAAAAAAAAAAAAAAGAGCTTTCCCCAGTGTGGGAGATAGAGAAGTGTATGCATGTTAACCGCATTCAATCACTCATAAAAGGATATTACTCACGTACTTGTCTGAGGCAAGAAAGCACAATGATGTCTTTAGTCATAGTGTGAGAGCTGGTGGAGCCGCCAGGCTTTGAAGGTTGTACAATACATTTCTTGTTACAACCCACTTCTGTAAGATCAGTGAGTGTTAGTAGTGAAAGATATTTTGTTGTAAGAGAAATCCTCCCCCCACTAAAAAGAAATTTGCTTTAGTAATGCTGTATACTAAAAGTTAATTATTAGTGCAAGATGAAAAGTTTTGGAGATGGGATGCACAACAGTGTGAAGATACTTAATGGTACTGAACTGTATATTTAAAATGCTTAAGATGGTAAATTTTGTCTTATGTGTATTTTACCACAATTTAGAATAAAAAAATTTAAAAATTACTTAGTGATGAAAGCAGTAAAAAAAGGACAGGATGAGATTGTTAGTTCATATTTTATGTTTTATTAGAACATGATAAAAGTAGGGAGGGAGGGGCTCCTGGGTGGCTCAGTGGTTTAAGCACCTGCCTTCAGTTCAGGTCTCTGACCCCAGGGTCCTGGGATCGAGCCCTGCAGTGGGCTCTCCTCTCAGCGGGAAGTCTGCTTCTCCCTCTCCCTTTGCCCCTCCCCCAGGCTCATGCTCACTCTCTCTTTCTCTCTCTCAAATAAATAAATGAAATCTTTAAAAAAAAAAAAAGTAGGTAGGGAAATGCAATAGAGAAGCTTGTAACTCAAAACAGCATAACATCAGAGTATCTGAAGTATAAAATTAACTTTTATAAAACATTAAAATAAAAAAATCAAATTTAAATTTTAAAAATTAAATAAACCTAGCTTACTGTATATTATATTTATCTTCAAACTGGTTTCACATTTTGTCCTTCTTTCTTTATAAGAAATAGTTTATAACTGTAAACAAAACCTAATAAATCTAGTTACTAGTCCTAGCTAGAGTTTCAGGTTGTTTCCTACATTTGTCCTTTTGTCCTTTAATAACTCAAAATAAAAATAATTGTGTACGTATCACGCCATTAACTCTCCTGTGATGTTTCCTCAAGTCCAGGAAACAATAGGCCGCAGCATTCAGAGCTGGGGCACAAAACAGATCCCCTCAGAGGGATGGCCCTTCTCCCATGGTCCACGGCCCAAAGACAGTCCTGTCTTCTTCACAGTGCTGATATACCATCTGGACATGGTCTCTCGGCACTTCCTTGCTCTCCTGGACTATGGTCAGGGAGCCCTGAGCATGGGGCAGCCCACAGGGAGAGACCCCAAGGCCAATCCAGAGTGCTCAGTACTGTGAGGGTGGGCAGGGACAAGGAGGCTTGCAGCTAGAGACAGGTGAACTGGGGACCCAGTGTAGCAGGGAGCCAGAGTGGAGAGAGAAGGGCAAGAAGGTAAAGAAAGTGGCAAAAGCAGACTGTCATTCTGGCTACACCGTCTCCAAGGGTCACCTGAGATGGGCTCAGCCAGGCACCACCTGAAACTCTCTACTTGGCTCACACGTTCTCCCTGAGAGGTGGCCAAATACCCACAACAGGAAAGACTGCCTCCGAGATCCCCTTCTGGGTCTGCCTGTTGTCTGTCTGTCTGTCTCTCTCTCTGGCCCTCTCCCTCCATCTCCCTGCCCTTTCTCCCCCTCCACCATCTCTCTTTCTTACTCCTGCTCTCTCTGGGCTCTGGCTCTCTTGATCTTTCTCATCTGCATAGTCTAGTAGGCCTGAAAGAAAGGGAGAAGCAGGAGAACAGACTTTCTCTTCCCTGCCGATGTGTTCCCAACTTTGTCTCTCAAGATCATGGCTGAGAGGAGTCGGTGGATCATTCTCAAAAGTGCAAGACATCCCCCTGCACTGGCTTGGCCAGTATCACTGGGAAACAAAAATTAACTCCACTTAGATTCTGGGTGGTTCGTACCTACTATGAGTGCCTGTGTGCCAGGCACTTCCCATACTTTCCAAAGTACCGTTCTCTTAGTCTGCTCTGCAATGAGCCTCTCATTCTTTGGAGAATCAGCACATTTATTAGGCTGGTGAATCAGGACCACCCCTGGTCTCTTTCCCAGGCAAAAGGCCATAAATTCTTCTTAAGATTCCTGAGTTGATCTAGCCCTCTTGGTTATATGTATTTATTCAAACAAGTGTTGAAATTTTCATTTGCATTGAAATTAAGCAATTTGCCTTTCCCCAAACAACCAGTATTTATTCATTCTCTATATTTGTTCTGTACATTTTGTTACTGCATTTGTTTATTTAAAATGCTGTTAAAATTCCTTAGACGTTCCTTAAAGATGACAATACTATATTGAATCCTTCAATCAAAATAAGAAGATATTTACTCTACCTGCTTGTGTAAACAGAAATATGGATTTATAATTACAAAGATAGTATTGCCTCTCTAACGCATATAAACATCAAGTAGAGAAAAAAGCATAACAAAAATCAAAATAGAATATTACTAGAATTCAAATCTTAGATGGGAAAAATCACCAGGGATTTTATATTTATTTGTACAAAACAATCTTTCCTTTAAATGGCCGCATAAAATCTTTAGTCCATTTTACAGCAGAAGATATGTTTATTTTCTTTGCATATAAGAGAGGATTAACATTGTAGATTATTATGTGTTTTGTAATATTTATGTACCTACACTTATGTTATATTTTCTGCTTACTTTATTTCGTTAGTGAAAATGTCTTAATTCCACTACATGGAGGTATTTCTGGGACATGAAGGAACACTCTTTATTAATTAAAGCATTTTTAAAAAAGAATAGAACAAGTTGCTGAGCAATGTATTGTTATTTAAAATCAGTGTCTTCAAAGGAGGCAATTACCTTAAAGAGAATTTCTATGATTTCTAGTACAAATATCATTTAATCCTTTTTCAATTGTAGTCACTTATTTTGATCTAGAAAATTGTATGTGACTATAATGATTATAGGTAAAATTTTAATCATCTGGAGCCAAGTTCAAACAAGTAAAATGGAATAAACAGGTACGGCAATTATTTGATTAATTCAAGCAAAAAACTATTTTGCTTTAACCATTTGGATTCTTTCATTCTTGATGACCTGGATAAAACTTCTATTTCCCATTATCCATATGTGTGTGTGCATATGTACTTTTTAAAAGATAAAATAAGCCCCTGCCCCCCTCAAAAAAAAAAAAAAGGATAACTATAATCGATAGAAGAGAAGAAGTCTTGCCAAATCAGTATTGTTCCTTCAGAAGTCACTTGTACAGATTTCGACTCTTGTCAATGTTTCTCTGCCCCATCATTCAGGAAACATCCGCGAATCTCTAATCTCACTCTTTGAGACTGGGATGCTCCCAAATCATTGAAACAGACAGGTATCTGCTTTAGTCTCAGCTCTCTCAGAGATGGTTCTACCACAATCACTTTTGACAGCTTTTTTATTGCCTAATTCATCTTATAATTGTTAAAGTGGAGCATCTTTCAGTGTCCAGCCTGGTTATTCTAGTTTAGTCAAGAAGTGTAACAATCCAATTTAACAGGCATTGGTTGAGGTAGAAAAGAAGAAAAAACTGTTTTCTAACACTTTCATTTTCCATGGTGGTTGAGCACTTTGAGAGGGGATGCCGCATTTCCCTACCCACCTCATGCTTTCTCCTCTCTCTCTCTCCAGCCACTCCACATGGGTCCACTGATTTTGCTGTGAATGCTCAGTCCCCAGCTTTACTTCATTTCTTAGGCCAGACCAAGTTCAAAATATGAAGGACTTAAGAGACTTGTTCACTCCACCCCCACCCTGCTTCATCCCACAGAACATCATATGGTGTCTTGTCCACTGTTGGCTTGGCTTAGGACACAGTACATGAACATTGATCACAGGGCTCACACATTTTGTCTCAAGGCACCCAGGCTGCTAATCTCACCAAGGACAGTTCTAAAATCATCATGCAAAAAGTAGGACCTTCCAAATTCTGAAGTCTAACCTCTCCAACCCTCACCCCGAGACTGAAGTTACTGAGGTTAGACCAAGTTTAGACCATCCCAATAGTGACTTACTTAAAGGACTTATGAGTATCATCCATCCATTCCAACACTACATTTCACCTTCCAATTGGCACTTTACCTCAAACCACCTGTGCCATCTGGTGTTGTGAATAGAGGCTGCTGAGCCCTTGGGCCTTCCTTGTCCCAAATGCCTGCTTTTTTTTTTTTTTTTTTTTTTGTCAGAGAGAGACACAGCGAGAGAGGGAACACAAGCAGGGGGGAACGGGAGAGGGAGAAGTAGGCTTCCCGCTGAGCAGGGAGCCCGACTCAGGGCTCGATCCCAGGACCCTGGGATCATGACCGGAGCCGAAGGCAGATGCTTAATGACTGGGCCACCCAAGCACCCCCCAAATGTCTGCTTTCATCACTAGTCAGATCTCACTATCCTTCCACCCCACCTCACCCTAGGACCTGTCCTATCCATGCAGGTAGGTCTACTGCTGAGCTCCAATCTCTCACCCTTATCAGACCAACTGCCTGGCAAGAGTCTCTCTGTATTCTATCAGTACTGATCTAAAAGTCTAGATATACTGTTAGAAAACAAAATTAAAGATAGAGAACAATGTGTATGGCATGTTTCATTTTGTGCAAAAGTTAGGGGATTAGAATAAATGTTTTTGCTTGTAGGTTAATTAAGAAAATATAGAAGAATATGGGGCACCTGGGTGGCTTAGTCAGTTGAGCGTTTGCCTTCAGCTCAGATCACGATCCCAGGATCCTGGGATCGAGCCCCACGTTGGGCTCCCTGCTCAACAGAGAGCCTACTTCTCCTTCTCCCTCTGTTCTGCCTCCCCCCTCAACTTGTGCTCGCTCTCGCTCTCTCTCTCAAATAAATAAATTAAAAATCTTAAAAAAATGTAGAAGGACACATGCAAAACTAATTACCTGTGATAGGGGTGGGGAGAATGGCAGATAGGAGACATGGGCGGGAGAGACTTTTTGCTGTATACTTTCTCATATTTTGAATTTTGAGCTATGTGAAGGTATTGCATATTCAAAAAAATTTTAAGATAGAAGAATGAATAGGTATGATTTCAGTTATATTGTGATTAAAGTTAAATGAAAATGGTTTAGGTATGCATATGCAATTTTTATGATTCTCTGATTTGTTGTAATCTATACCAGTCCTGATTGCATTGTCTGAGGGGCTACTGTTCCTGGGTGTCCTTAGTGGGCCATTCTACTGCCTTTGCAGATATTTCTTCCCATGCCTACAGTCTTTCCATGTTTTGTCTACTTGTCTTTTAGGGTCTTGCTCAAACAGCTATTCCTTTGTGATGTCTGCCTCAGAAAAGTTGTTTATTTTTTTATTTTCCTCTTTGTGCTGCCATTTACCTTGGATGTACTCCAAACTCAGCACTTACCATACCATACTACTTTACAAGCTCCTTCCTTACTGGATTAGGAGACCCCAAGGGTCAGACTGCATTCATGTGGCTGGAACATTAGCTATACATTTTGCATGAATGAAATGCTGTATATTCACCATAAAAAAATAATAGAAAACAATGCTATTGCCAACGTGCAGCATTTCGGTTCTAGTACAAATTTCATTTTTATTTAGGCTTTCAAAAGTAGAGCAGGACTGCTCACCAAATACACGTATACATACGTACATAAATAAGCCACGTGTGGGCAGCAGAAAGAGAATGTGGCCATTTGCAGAGCGTGCATCCGCCTTCTCCTCTGCCACTTGTGCTGGGAGTTGCAGACACCAAGGGAGAGTTGGTGGCACAGGAGGTACTTCTTTGCCTCTGGAAAAGCCTGGTATTATTGGGTGTGGCTAGAGCTGCCTTTCCTACATAGGTTCCAGAGCTTGGGCATTCTACAGGCTGGAGAATGTTGCTTTAATATCCTAAGTATGGCATTACAAACAGCAGGATACGGTATACCAGCTGTTTTTCTCATCAAAGCTGAATGTCTGGCCTTGTAAGAAAAAGATTGATTGCCTGTGTATAGCTGGCTTTGGAAAAATCAGGCTATCTCTATCAATCTGTGATACCACGCATTTGAAAGTATCGTGGTCACCAGGATGAAGCAGGAAATCAGTGAGTGGTTTGTTTTTCTTTCAACCCAAATACATGTGCTGTCTTCCTTTGATGTAATGACTGTGGGTGCTGTTTATTTACATATATAAAAATAAACATAAATATATATTAGCCAGTCCATTTCCTGTATTAATCCAAACTAGAGGGCTTTGACTGTGGTAGGGTTTTCAGGGTTGTTGTTGTTTTTTAAAGTGTGATAATATGTTTATTATTTTTCTTCTAAATATTATATCTGCTTGTTGCAAAGACTTTCCAATATTCTGAAACATACAAAATAAAGACTTAAATTGTCTTATCACCTTTGAAGTTAACTAGTTTGGTGTGTATCCTTTCAGAATTTTTTCTTACACGTTTATGTAAATAGAGTTAGTCCATTTGTGCTTTTCCTACCGAAAGGGATCATACACTTCATACAATTCTCTAACTTGTTTTTTTGCTTATCAATCTTTAGGATCATCTTTCCAAGTTAGTATCTATAAACATGCCTCTTTTGAACTGCTAGGGAGTATTTCATATATATAATATAATAGGGGTACTGTTGTGTAGTTTCCCAATCTTTATTTATGGACATTTAAGTTATTTCCACTTTTTTTTTAACTAAACTCTACCCCCAACGTGGGGCTCAAACTCATGATCCTGAGATCAAGAGTTACCTGTTCTACTGAGTAAGACAGCCGGGCACCCCAACGTCCCCCTTTTTTCTTCTGTCAACAATAGTGTCTCTATGAGATTTTTTTTGGTCAGTATTTCTGTGGCATAAATTCCCTAGAAACAGAATTATTGAATGGAAAGCACACTTATTTTTAAATGTTATAGATACTATCAAATTGCCCATAAAAACTTTTATCAACCTAAGCTCCCAACCAAAGTGAATGAATGTGTCTATTTTTCTACCACTTTATAAATGTTGTATATAATCAGTCTTTTTTCTTTTGCCAATCTGTTGGTATCTCATTGTTTAAATTTGCAGTTCTTCAATTAAAAAAGAGATTGAACTCTTTTTTTTTGCTTATTGGCCATTTATATTCCTTCGGTGAATTATCTTTTCACGTTCTTTGCTTATTTTTGTATTGGATTGTTTATCTTGCTGAAGATACTGTGATAAAGTAATAATCATTGGTATTCAGAATTGATAAAAATTGTGTTCTTGTATGGGACATTTTTTTTTTAAAGATTTTATTTATTTATTTGAGAGAGAGAATGAGAGAGAGCACATGAGAGGGGGGAGGGTCAGAGGGAGAAGCAGACTCCCCGCCGAGCAGGGAGCCCGATGCGGGACTCGATCCCGGGACTCCAGGATCATGACCTGAGCCGAAGGCAGTCACTTAACCGACTGAGCCACCCAGGCGCCCTGTATGGGACATTTTAATCATTGTGTATCCTTCTTCTTCTTTTTAAATAATACAGTGTTCTGTTATCCAATTAGAGTTTAAGTTTGTTGTGTTTGTGGGGCTGGGGGTTTTGTGTGGGAGGAGCTATTAAGTAGTGAAAAACCGAAATGTTTCTCTGCCCTCACTGGAGGGGGGTTATCAGGACTGGGACTTCTGAAATGTTTTCTGGTCACGCATGCAATGGAGTTAAATGAAGTTCTCAGAAGAGTAACTGAAATGCTCTTTCCTCTCCTTCATTCCAGTTCTGCTTCTGCATATCTTTCGGTCCCTTTGTTCAAATAAATTTCTTGCACTTACTATTAAAAGTATTTACAATAGTCTTAGACTCCAAGCATCAAGGACTGAAAACATTTAAATTAAAGTCTTTGGGATTCTGTTTTCAGCTCTAGTCAAGACAGATCCATTTCCTTCAAGAATACTGGGTGGTGATCATCCTGATCAGCATGCCCAGCTTGCTGCAAGGAATCACTAATGATTGTAAAGCCTGGGGCATATACAAAGCTCTGTGTAAGTAGTAATTACTGTTATTGGTCTCTGACATCCTCAAATTTTAAACTGAATTCCTACCAGCTAATGCAGTAGAGGGGGAAATTAAAGCTCTGTGACATCATCCCCTAATAAAGAGGAGTCACTGGCCAGTGATGCTCATTTGTTTAGGTGAGGACATCGAGAGAGGATCATATCATCATTTTGGCAGGAGAGATGAAAAATTGGGGGTTTGTGTTCTTTTGAATTGATGAAGAGTTTTTTCCTAATCGTAGCAGGTCAGAAATCCCTCATTGGGGATCCCTTCTTTTGCTAAGAACAGAGGCCTGGCTGGCTGCACTCTCACAGCACTTGGGCCAGTTGGAACCAGATGTGGCTGCATCTGTAGCTCTGGACTCCACTTCCCGCTCCACTTCTTCCGCAATACGTATTACCCTCTCCTGAGGAAAATCTGAAGACCAGTCCCGTCCAGAAGCTCGATGGGGGGTCGGACCTGCTGTGGCTGTGGCTGTGGCAGGTGCCATGCATGTGCCAGTAATCGGGGCAGGAGTGTTGAGTATCGGAATAGGTGTCCTGACTCCCAAAATAGACGTGAAAACTCCAGAAACAGGGTCTATGACCAGGATCTTGCGGTAAGTCTTTGCCGAGGAAATCCTGAGTCACTGATTTGTCCAGTGTCTCTCTTATAATGTTTGAGTATGAGGTTTGTGATTGTGAATTAGTATCTATTACTGTTATGCAGGGCTAATGCCATTCTAGTCTCGTATCTTTGCAAGTGTCCTGGGCACTATTTATTAATATATTCACTTAGATACTTTTTATTTTCCTGAGTGTTGAACAGCAATTGGTTCGAGCTTAACAAGCGAAGTAAATGCCTGTGAAGGTGGCCTCTGCTGGGTACGGTGCTTGGAGACTTAGTCCTCTCTACTCTAGCCTTTTTAGAACTTCAGTGCTGGAAGAGAACCAAGCTACCTTGTCTTCTCTCAAAAGCTGCTTTCCTTTGGTTTGGGCTCATTTACCATATGCAAAGCTCTTATTTGAATCAGATATTAATAAATCACATAAAGGTGCTTTAAGAAGTGGAATGATTAGCTTAAGATTCCAGATCAACAGCTCAGAATTGCTTTTTATGTACCTGATTTGACAGGAGATGTTGTCTTAAGGTTGAAAGGTGAATCAAGGTCAACCCTGATCTTACTCATTATCCCCAGTTCCTGTTTATAAAAGCCAGTGTGTTGTTTTAGTAGTAAATCTTTTGTGCTACTTTGTAAAATGTGGGGTGGCCATCCCCACCAACCTGAGCTCTCCTTTGATGCTTATTTATCCCTCTCTTCTTCACCTATAATATTATATATTTGCTTTGTTCTCACATGATAGCTTTGAAGCTTTTGGAATGGAATGTGCAGAATGTGTAGGTCAGACTAGTTTTTGTGATGTGCTCTAAGAAAAGCATGCCCTGTACACTTCTGATCTATTGTTTTTCTTCAGAGTACTGATTACAGTATAACCCATAATTTAATGAAATAGGTAATAGATTTAAGTATATATGTGTGTATGCGTTTGTATGATTTATATACATATATAATATATATATACATATATATGTTTGTGTATTACATATACTTTTGAAGAACATCTAATGCTGACGTGACAGTTGAAAGCAGAGTAAAACATTTGAAGTTGGCAGTTCACTGACCACATCGGTCAGGTGGACCCTAGTAGCTGTTTCTTATTTCAGGACGAGTGGCGAGGGACTAGTGTATTAATTATTCTGTGTTTATTCCCATGACTATTGATTTTACTGTCATTTCTTCTTAGCAAAGCTTTGATTTCTCTCTGTCATTGCACCTGATGACTTTCTCTTTTGGAAGCGTCAGTCAAATACCATGTATAGAGAGATCAAAAATTCACTATGCATAGATTTGTGTCCCTTGCTAATTACTGATTCATTATCAGCTCCCGGGGGATATTTTTAATGACTTCTAACCAGCAACATGGAAGAAAATGTTCAGAAGAACATGGGGAAAAATAAAGATTTGAGACTGGAGGACAAACAGACAACACTAACTTAAATGCTTAGAGCATTTGGGTACCATGTGGTTCTGAGAGATCTCTGTGATTATGACAAATGCAGCCTTAAAAAAAAATTAATCTGTCCAAGGCAACCTGCATCATCTCAGTAAACAATGGACCATCTAAACTAATTCCCTGCTGACTTTGAATGAAAATCTTAGAAACCTGAACATGCTATTCACCAAGATGATCCAAATAAGAATCCTAAATAATGAGGAATTTTTCACCCATCTGCTTTTGTTTCATTAGAATCTTAAAATGAAGAATGGCTAACTTAGAAAATGAGGGAAGTAGAGAGAGTTTTTGGCATGGATGCTAAAACTCCTCATTTTAAGCATCTCCCTCTTTGTGATAATATCATTCAAACCAGCAGAGAGAACTTTGCCCTTGGATTCCCTCATAACTTTTGCCTAAAATAGCTAGGCAGAGTATCAAAATACTTCTAGGAAGTATTAACTTCTATGGGTTTAGCAATTAAGTGAAGCTCCACCAAAAGGTAAATGTTCATTCCAAATACTGATTTTTTTCCAGGTAGTTTATAAAATGACAATATATATTATAATAATGACAAATACCCTTTTAAAACCCCTCTTTGATTTTCTATTTTAAACCTGTAATAGTTGGAACTGGCTATGGTAATCTATTAAGTATCTGTGAATGCAAAAAATTATGCCTGATCAACATCTATCCCTCTCTAAAACTGAATAAATAGTATCTCATTTGTGAAGTTTCCCTGCATTCTCAGCTGATATTATCTGACATCTCTCATGTTCTCATGGAATTCTGTACCATCACATATGATTTCTCCATATTATTATTCAGAAGCCTATCTCTTCATTACTAGCATTCTCTAAGGCAGGATATTCCCCGTCTCCTTTGCACCTCATGCAGGACCTGGAATATAGAAGACACTCAATACATGGAGATGCAATGACCAGAAAATTGAACTAGACAGCACTGAATGTAGCTGAAAGACCAGAGCTCTGCTGTCAGTCTTCTTTAGGCCAGCTGCGTTAGCTTTGGTATGTTATTTATCCTCCCGGGCACCAGCTTTTATATTTGCAAATTAGGAGATGGGAGCTGGTTTAGATCGTGCTCTGTGGAGCCCTAGGGAATCCACTGAGGTGCCTCGGAGGCTGCAACAGGGAGAAAGGGATGGTTGGAAAGGTGGATGGGAGAGGAACTCAGGCTTGCAAGCTTCATGCCGTGTCCTCACTCAGGGAAGCTCACTTCTATCTGTTTTCTACATATGGCTGAATCCCTGTTACAATTTCTTTTGCATAAGATGTTTTACTGCTGAAAAAAAAATCATGATGATAACTTGACTAGATTACATATAATGTTCTTCCACCTCTAGTATCTATCATTTTATGTAACAATTTTATTAACTCATCTCATTATCATATTGCCTTTTAAAAGAAATTTTACATCACATTGCTCTCGTTAACTCCTTATTTATATGCACCACCCCATACAGGTCTTTTCTGCTCTGTATTTTACCCAGCCAACTTGTCTGTTACATCTTGTAATTACGTTTAAACCTGAAATAAGCTGATTGTCCCTACTGAATTTTCTTTAGTTTGCAGACTCACTCTTAAATTTAATGAATTGATTTGAATTTTATTTCAATCTATACGAGCAAAACAGCAACTGTGAATATCTCCTTCTGGTCATTTAAAAATTCATTGAATAAAATTATATCCAAGTTGGAATTGAGGGGGGGGCAAACGTTAAAGAAATTGATAGTTTGACTTTCCTGTGTTGCTAGCTGATATTGCAATGAGTTATCTTCTCTGCCTTCATTTTTTTAAGTAAGCTCTATGCCCAGCATGGGACTTGAACTCCTGACCCTGAGATCAAGAGTTGCATGCTCTACCGACTGAACCAGCCAGGCACCCCTCTACTTAATTTAAAAAAATTATTTGAGATCGCAAATATTTTCAAGTTTGTGAGTAAATATTCATTGACTGTCATCCAAAGTACTAAACAGAGCATCACGTATTTTCACAGCATAAATAGTAATGAAGGAATTAGTAGGTAGATTACAGGAGAAAGGGAAACAAGCACTAGAAGGTCGAAGTATACAAAATAATGAAAGAGATTCAATACCCATGTACTCAGCATTCATTCAAAGCTCACTAAAAGTCTCTAGTGCTTCTGCAATTTTAATGCTAACATTCTGCCAGTGGCTTAAGCTTTGTGCCTTTGGCACATGTGCTATTTATTTATTCATTTCATGATTGTTAATGAGGTACCTTGGGAGTTTCTCCTTTCAGTGAAAATGGAAGGGAATGAAAAGGGAATTGTTGGGAGTACCTGACTAACTCAGTCACACAAATTGCCAACAGCTTACCCTAAAACAAGCCTAAAAGGAATGACAAATTTTATTTAAGACTAAAAAATTAAAAAACAGTATATCAGTTACATTTGACACCACGTTGTTCTATCTTACAATTAAGAAAAGCATCAGAATCAGGGTGGTAGTTGAATTCGTGGGAAGATAAATCAAAATACCGTATGTTTGGTTAGAGAAAATGGTACAGAGAGAAACCTTAGGAAGTTGAACTTTCTTCAGGAATAAATGTGGGGTACGGCCCAATCTTTAAATACAGACAGAGAAAGTGTTGTAAGTTCTTGAGCAAAGAAGCATTCATGATGAATGAAATATTTCAGAGGTAGTGTCATTGATATTCTTGGTGTGATGGAAAGCTGGGGTTTAGGGAAATAAAAAACTGTGATCACAGATGGGGACTAGAATTTCAGAAACCGCCCAAGAGGCTGTTATAACAGTATGGGGTTGTATTAAAGTAGAGGCTGTTGAATGGGCTGAGGTCAAGAAATTCAATGATAGATTATATGTAGGAGCAAAAGTGGATGGAATAAAAAAGATTCTAAGGTTTTTAGTTTAGGAGGCTTTAAAAAAATGATGTTTCTGGTGGCAAGTAAAATTCTTCAGAAAGGAAGACTGCTTGCAAGAAAAATCAATTTGTTCTTTTTAGAAAATGTTGACTTTGAAGTAGTAACTTGAAAACCAGGTAGAAAGTTTTAGAGTAACAGAAAAAGCAGTACAGAGAAATAGACCTGAGATAACATCAGAACAAATTAGAAGCTGAAAACTTTCCAAGTTTTCTTTCTTTCTTTTTTCTTTTTCTTTTTCTTTCTTTCTTTCTTTCTTTCTTTCTTTCTTTCTTTCTTTCTTTCTTTCTTTCT